>NW_020654520.1:4372554-4398187 GCF_003589595.1 Hyposmocoma kahamanoa
CAATCTTGTGCCAAGAAATGTAGCAAGACTGAATGCGTTTGCATTTCGACTGGAGGGAAAACTTGCGTTTGCCTTTGTGAGGATGGCAATGGTAAGATCATCCGCTGCAATGACTGCAAATGCACTACTGGAGACAAGTGCGTCTGCAAATGTGACAAGGATAATTGCACTTGTATTCAATCCAAAGGCAAAGATTGTGTCTGTGTTTGCAAGAATGATAAGGGTGAAATTATTGCTTGTGATGATTGCACTTGCACTGAAGACAAGGAATGCACCATTGGAACGTATTGTTGCGAGTACAAATAACACGTATCACAGCTTTCTTTAGCTTTATTTTAAATTCATATCTATGCTACTAGTGATAAGAACAGTTCAAATTCCAAAATATACTGTTTAGCAGCTTTTGTCAATGTTCTTGTTATGTTACGTATTGTGTAGTAGATCGTTGTGATTCAGTGTATCCGGTATTCTTTCAAACATTTTCATATTTTTTTTATACAGTGTCACATTTGGAACAATTACGCAATATGACTTCAGTTTTGTATTGTATATTTTTTATTCAATTTATTTCCAATAAATACTTACATTATTATAATTAACTTTCTTTTACTTACCATTTTTGATGAAATCTTATAGGAGGTATATTAAAAAATTACGTACCTGAAACAAATTAGAAATAATCAGAAAATTATTATAAACAAACCTATTATACTATTTTGAGCGACGGTGTAAACAAATAAAAAAGTTGAAATTACTCGAACGTAATGAGTGATTACGAAAACAAACCAGGTCTCTTACACAGTATACTCTTATATTAAACAGTAAATCAGCTTAGTTGAATTTAATATTAAGCTTATTTAAATCTTAAAATGTTACCATAGCTGCACTAAGGAATCGGTTGATGACGTCACTTTGTATTTCCTTTTTTATTCTCTATGAATACACTAATATTGAAATGGTGGGCTATTGTCACGAATTTGACTGTGTACCTTTTAATTAACAGTACATAATTAATTTCCTGTAAAGGCGTTTTGTTTAAAATATCCGTGACCAATCCACCATGACCGTTATGGTAGTGTTACAACTTTGATAAAACAAAATTCATTACATTTGGCTTGATATGCAATTTTATCCTTTGTTGTCGGCACGTATACTAATATTAAACTTATTAGGTACTTTTTATTAACACAGGGCTCTTTTGTCACTATTTTATATTATATTTAAAAAAATCCTAATGTTAGAATATTACGCGTGCATATACAGTTATACTTTTACACATACTGTTTAGCGCCATAGACAAGTGTCGCCACTTGAATTCGAAAATACGATCGTCAACAACCGGTGCACTGTGTGTGTGTGTCCATTCATCCATTACCGCGGAGTAATGTCAGTGCCATGTCTGACCCTGAACCGAGTTTGAGTCATTGGATATAGAATTCTTTCTTATTGGTCCAAAAGCAAGACCATGTGAGTGGCCACATGCCGTACCCTGGGTGTAATAAGGCACACCCGCTAAATTGCAACTTTTTAGGAGAGAAGTTTGAAGAATCTGCATTTTTTTGAAAATAATTCACTCATAGCCCGCACTAGGGAAACCCTGCATCACGGGTGCCATAAACGCACACATAGACAGTCACAAATTACACCCAAGCTCACAAGAGAAATAAATGTAGGCCATATAAATATTTCTGCCGGCCCGGGAATCAAACCTGGGATCTCTGCCTGGCAGTCCAGCATGATAACCGTTTGGCCACCGAGGCAGTAAATTAGTTGATAAATTTTTACGCTTAAATAGTAGTTATAAAATTTCACATATATTTTTTTATTTTTTATTCCTGTAACGCGGTTCACCGTGGGTGGCGAAGGGCGAAGTAAACCCTCGTTATTAGAAAAAAACAAGGGATTAATTTTTATTCGTTAATTATACAAAAAGTGCGAGACAGGAGGTACGGTAGATGCTGGTTGCAATTTGTTCGCAAGTGAATCAATACAAATCGAATTAAATAATACAATTCTTTCTTACCTATTTAATGTTCAGAGGGAAAATCATAACATAGCGATTCAGAATTTCATACACAATTGTCAATGCCATCTAGCGGCAAATGTGGAACTAACATTCCGCTACATTCTTAATTTTTAACAAGACTTTTATGGCTTTCATTGCATAAAAGCACTTTTGACGTATAATCACATGTAGTTTTATTATACCAAGGGTATGATATATTATCTAAAATTCCCTATATAGGACTTGGACGCATTTGTTACATAATATATACATATACATACTTTTATTTCAATATAATTTTTAAACATTTGAACCATCCTCACCGATTATAATGTACATTTACCGCGCACGTCAGAGCTCAGATAATGACAGCTGATAAGCACCCATTACACTAAGCGTTATAAATTATGACGTATGCGTGTGCGCATGAGTTGTCAAACTGACAATCGCTTGGGTGGTATTTTTGATGATACACCAGTTGAGGTCTTATTTATACAGACGTAAATAAAAATTAATTTTCACTACCTCGGAAAGGCGTTCTTTCTCATTAGAAATCTGCGTGCAAAAGCGTGTTTGAAATTCGAACTTGACGATGGACTGTGGTGCACCTCTAACTTTTTGTTTTGATGAAACAAAAACATAATGACAATTTTAACTACGCTATTTGTCTATAAATATGATGGTATATTTTATTCTTATTACTGTCGACATTAAATTGACAACGATAACTAATTTTGTTAATTAAAACTGATTTGTTTATAGTTCGACTGTTTTTCTTTCATCTGCCATTTTTCTCGCTATAGTGAGGTGAAAAGTTGTGTAGTTCTCTCGATAGCAAAGTTGTTTAGCATCTCGTGCCTTGAAACCCTCGCTACGCTCAGGATTCTATTTTTGAACCACTCGCACAACTTTGCAGCCTTGCATAACAAATAACTATTACTTCTTTACTTATGGGTGTTACAAAATATGCTTGACAATACACAGGGTGAGGAACAGAGGTCAAGGACCTCAACTCCAAAAAAGTTTTTTAATTTCAATTTCTAGTGGCCCATCAAAGTTAAATTTGATCGCAAAATTGTAATTTTTTTTGATACTCCGTGTATATTAATTAAGATCACTATAATGTAATTACGCATATACGCTGCTAGACATGGGTTCTAATGAGTAGCAGATAGAATAAAAATATCTATGAAAATAAGCAGTTTTCTGTTTGGGATAAACCATGGATCCCAATATTTAAAACCTACGGTACTTACACCTGAACTAGAAAAAAGTGTTTCCTAAAACGGTCAAACTGAGAACTGACCCTGTAGCTTCTGCGGGACAATGAACCAAGGTCGTCATGGATTTTACAATTAACATTCGAACTGGTTATAGGATTATCTACGCAGAACCTGACGCAGTCGTACCAATTTGTACCTGTAGAGACATGATCTGATTAATCTTGACATTTAAGATTTCAGTTCAACTCTATACTGCTTGCTTTAAGAACGGTCCAAAGTAGGGCTTTCAGTGTCAGCTGCATTCGAGAAAGAATCGAGTTTTGAAAAATCTGAAAACAACGAGACTCGACTCTATTCCAAAAGTATATTTTCGTACTTTTAGTACCTGTGGCTGCTGCATTACTCCATGAAGTCTGAGGAGATAGTGGAGTATATCAAATACACACTGAGTTTGGAGCGCCACAACGTAAATTTTAATTCGCTTGTGGTGAGAGTGCTGGCCGAATATCTGTCGACCTTCATGAAGGAGCTTTGGCTGAAGGGTGTTGTGTATCGGCGATTCCGCGGCCAATGGGCTCTTGAGTGATCGACAAAGTAACAATTATAACACGTAATCGTTTCGCATTTTATAACACAGATTCGCAAAGTGCAATCACAAACACGGAAGGCTTTAGAATAAACGCAATATTTCGCTCTGTTCAATATTTAGCAAATTTCGGCAAGATCCGGTTGCCACTGTCATGTAGGCCGTTTGACAATTGGCTGATTTCAGTACCACTAAAAGCAATTCCACTGATTCCATTTCATTAGAATGTTAATGACCTGAACGTGACAAAAACTACATTGTCACCCATAAAGTTAATTCCTCAAATTACTTGGATCGAGAATCAAACACGGACCTCCCAACAACAAGTTATAGCGTGCCAAATCGCTGAATCACCGAGGTCGTCACGAACTATGATTCAAACACCTAAATAAAACAATTACTAAACACCTAAACCAGTAAGATGAAGATATAACCAATCAAATCTGACCGCGCCCTACTTGCTAACCGACCAAATCGTAACAAAGTTTAATTTGAACCGTAGGCCGTTACAATGACTTCCCATGGTTATCTTTTGAACCTGAATAGATTTAAGATTGGATGTAAAATACTTAGAATACAACGCTCAAAGATATTATGTTTGAAACTTTGGACATATTTAGAGGAAAGCTAAAAAAAGGTAGTTTCTACGTTATGCTATTGAAGTATGTAATACTGGCTGTGAGCTTTGTTTTTCTTTTATAAACATTGTTGTTCTGATTAGAAGTTCTGACCTGAGCTGTGCTGTTTTTTTGTAACGATATAATATTTTATTACCTATGGTGGTATGCCTCCATATGAGCTCTCGGGTAGCCTACATTTACGTCTGTCGTAAGTTTGGTTGTAATTTGTGGTTGACTATGTGCTCGACTGTGCGTCATGCCGTGGACGCGATGCGGAGTTGTCTCTAGTGCGGGGTTATGAGTGTGTGCGTTGTGTTGTAGAGGTATTTGTATATATATCTAAACAGTTTGACGACATTGGTAGCTCATGGGTTAGCATTGTTAGTGCGACATAAAGCGGTGCTTGGTTCGATTTCCGGTAGGACCAATATCTAAGTTAGTTTGGATCTGGATGTCTCCGTTAGTGACTAAATTGCTCTGATACTCAAAATATAGATAATTCCCCAGTTTGAGCCCTAGCAATCGGTGTGGTGTTTGGCTAAAAAAATAAAGGTAGATTTTTTCAATTAAAAAAACTACCTTAAAAGTACGTGGAATTACATCTATTTGCCAAGTTCCATTGAAACCGGTTACCGGAAAGTGTGCGTAACTGGATTCATCCTCTAGTTTGCCACCCTTAGAGGTGGCATATTTTTTTCAAATTCAAATGGGACCAGTACTTAGGTACCCTCTTTCCAATAAAAAAAGAATCATCAATTTTTAACTTTTCATTATGACACAAATACATTTTTTTTAAGATATCAAGGATCGGGACGAATAAGTCATGAGGTTGGTGGTAAGCATCATGTCTATCCATGACAGTTGCAGTGCAACTCAGAGCTTTAAACCGCGAAGATCTGAGGGGCAATGCCACTGCGCCCATCACCTTGAGACATAACTTGACAAGTCCCATGTGCCTATAATTCTACCAGCACCCTTACACTTCTAAACCGGAACGCAGTAATGCGCTCATGATTGCTTGGCGACAGAAATAGGTAAGATGTCAAAACTTCCCAGGACGAACTCTTTAAAAATTGTATTATTGTAAATTGCAAGTTCATTCTACGGCTTTTAACCTACCTATATTATTATCGTAATAGACCGGTGATTCGTTTATAATAAATATGCCATGAACCTATAATACATTATAATTATTTTATAATAAATTATTGAATAGGACATCATTGACATCATCATCATTATTATAAGCCCAAAGATAATCAAGGCCTTTCCAGTAGATTGATCACATCACATAATATAGCCCGAGGCCACCTGCTAAACAACGTTTCTCTGCGGCCTTCACCAAGATAGTTTTTTAAGTATTTTTTGTAAAAGATAAATAAATATTTTTCTTGTTATTCCGTAATCACTTCAAAACCGGAACGCAGTAATGCTCACATTACTGCTTGGCGGCAGAAATAGGCAAGGTGGCAGTACTGTCCTGGACGAAGTTTTTCATAAAGAGCTCTCAAATTAAATTAAAATTCACGGAGAAGGGTGAGGGTGCTGGTGAAATTATAGGCACAAGGGACTTTTCGACTTATGTCTCAGGGTGACAGTCGCAGTGGCAGTGACCCTTAGATCTTTGCGATTTAAAGCTATGAGCAGCAATGCAACGGTTAAGGACAAGCGTGTCGCCATCGTGTATATAACCAGAAATAGAGACGAAATGTCATTTAGTTTGTTTGAAAACTATTCTGCCAAATCATTACGGTGACAACTGCGCTCCGATTAGCCAGCCCAAATTTGGAACAATTGACGGGTGTCGTCAATTGTTTCTTTTCAAATCGACCAGTTTAACTTGAGCTTTGCTATAATGGACGAAATATGAAAAAATACATATTTAATTACCGATGAAATTTGATTCCGTTTGTTTTGAATTAGATGTTTTGCTGTTTTTCCTACACCACCGAAGGGAACAGCCCCTCATAGTCAGAGATATTATCTTTATTACAATAATTACATAATATTTTTGGAATATACGGAGACGTACACACAAATCAGTTGTTGGCGCTGTACTATTTCAGCTTTCTAATTTGTAATTTCAGTGCAAATGAGATTTGATAATTATTAGTGATGTATCACTCATGAATTACCAAGAATGTATGGCCCTTACTTCGTCTCTTTTTCTGGTTATATACTCGATGCGTGTCGCTTACCACCAGGCGTACGAGTTGTTCGTCCCATCACTTGGTAACATAAAAAAATATATAAAGAAACGCATCTATGTCCTCATTTATTTTTAGTTTTGATTACGTCGAGACATATTTACGAATAAAAAGTGTCTTTAGGTGTAATTTTCTTCTCATAGATATTATATACTTTAGGTTTTACCACAATACTACATAAATAACGCCTAGTAGTAAAGTAAAATTCTACTACAACTGCCCCACTTTAACGAATCTCACTTCTTAAACTGTAGACAGTTATCATGACTGCGAGTAGTTAAGACTGCAGTAACTGTCAAGTAATGTCTATAATAACAAAACCGCTGGTTAAACTAACGTTGAGTGTCAGTCGCGTCGTGCCGTGTAATGAGTGAGACGACACCGTTACCCTGTCGCACTGCGCACTGCTAACCAAGTTGTAAGCATTTCGCGAGTTAAACCTATGCTATGAGAATCTGCGACACAAAATGTCTAGAGTTTCTTAAGGCGATTTCAACGCGAGTCTAGATTTTAGATGGTGAGGTGTGAGGGATAGCCCCTCTCGTCCCGCAATCAGCGCGCTGTAAGTGTAACATGAATAAAATAAGAGCATGCGGAGAAAATTTGGCACAGATCCAACGTCGACAAACGCCCTATAGCGACTAATGGGACAGCAGGAGTCGCGGCGTGTCATTAAACCGCTGGGCAATTAGTAAATTTCGAGATAAATGTGAATTTAATAACGAATAGGGTTTCAGTTGAAAACCAAAATTTAGCAGGTTCTCTCTAGTACTTAAAGAGAAATATCTTCACATAAAAATTTTATAAAAAATTAGATATTTTATTCTAAAATAATTCTTTGTATATGGTTTTTCAACGACTTTATAGCCGTAGCGCCACCTATGAGAAATCTATGAAAGTATTTCGTCACCTTTACAGCTATTAGGCTAGAAAAGTCGCTATTCACTGTATTTTAAATTTTGTTGTCAATAAATTACTCCACTAATTTGTTATAATACAAAGATCGAACACTTAGAAAAATTCTTTGTATACTTTTAGTTTAGCATGTTTTCAGGATTTTATACGATTGGATAAACGACACCCCATCGTGTAGCACATTAGCACATTCTTTAGACAATATTCTTAGGTATATCGTGTAGTTTTTGTAAGATCGATATTTAATAATAAATACCTAAGCCATGTGATCTAGCAAAACAGTGTTTCTCGCTTCTCCTCCTGTGATTCGCTTTAAGAATGGGTCATAGCGTTTCATCGCAGTGACGATTTCAAGTGAAATAAAGATTCTTGAGTTTGGGTACAGTAAGATACAATTTACATTGCCACCGATCGGCAAGATAGAGCGGATAGAGTTTAAATGTATATTAATAGTATTTTTTTTTTAAATGTATTGACTGTGTTCTTTGAATTCTCCTGTAATCTCTTTTTGGCTTGCTAAGCATTGTATATTGTTTCATGTTGGTGGAAATTCTCATACTCCCTCGTGGATTACTCATGTTTAAGTATACCATAATTGTATTATTTGTCCGTGAATTTTCCTAAAATGTATAAATAATAAAAAAATAATAAATAATGAAAAATAAAATATGGTTCATGTGAGACTTTCGATCTGTTTTTTAGGCTCGTATCTAGTTTTGTATTGATATAAAATTAACTTCTATTGCGGTGCGAGCCCAATGATGCTATAAGGTGGGTTGCACGCGTGCAGTTGAGCCGTACGTGCATGTAATCAACAGTAAGTGTTGTGATGATGCGACCTACTTCATTGTCATTCCATCTTTTTATCACCCTATTTTCCGGTTCCTGGCCACTTTTGAAATTTTGAATATTTCTCCAAATCCATTTCTTCGTTATTCTTATTGTTCCGTCGTCACTCCCATCAAAATTCTCGAAGAGAAAGGACGTGCGCATCGTAAACCTTAATTCTTCATCATGTAAACATCACGTATTATATATATATATATATATACGTGTCTACTTTATATTAATCCGTTGTAAGGGAGTGTTTTATACCATTGTACCTGGTTTTTATATAATTATATTTTATTACAACCTTCCTGTTACCTTGTTACCCCTTCCTTTAATAAATTTTATGTGGACCGAGCGTTCACTCTTTAATTTCGCTTAGTCTGCGCTACAATCTGTTAAAGTCAAGTTTAATCTAAAGTTGATACATGATAATCTAAGAGCCATAACCAGCAATTCCACGTAAAAAAAATCTATTTGTGTTAATTCATCTCTTAGTATGATCATTATTCATGATCATTTCAGCCAAAAGACGTCCACTGCTGAACATAGGCCACTTCCAAAGAATGCACAACGACCTGTCCTGCGCCGCTTGCATCAAGCGGATTCTCGCAGCCTTCTCCAGATCATCAGTCCACCTTGTGGGTGGTCTGCCCACGCCGCGTCTACCGGTCGTACACGGTCGCCACTCGAGAACTCTTTGGCCCCATCGGCCATCTGTTCTGCGAGCAATGTGCTCTGCACATTGCCACTTAACTTTTGCAATTCTTAGGGCTATGTCGGTTATTCTGGTACCCTTACTATGAAGATATCCTCATTACTGATTCGATCTCGCAACGAAACTCCGAGCATAGTCCTTTCCATTGCCCTTTTGAGTGACCTTGAGCCTTCTTATGAGGCCCATAGTGAGCAACCACGTTACCAGTGCCGTTAGTACCTACGTAAAAATCATACTATTACCACAGTCTAACCAATTAGGATGCTATTACTTGCAGTATAACAATAATAGACGTACAACGCTAACGTTTTTTGGTTTTGATTGTGACGGCTTAGTAACAGAAGTCTCTGTAGTTCTAGCTATTCATGTCGACATTAATTGCTATGCTTTGTTGGCGGAGACAGCACGCGTTCAGATCCGACCTTTTCGAATGTGCGCTTGCAGTCCATGTGCTAACACCCTTAGCTGCATTTGAAAATTGTTTGCGTCTTTACAAGTCGATACGACCACAGATTTTAATCTGACTTTATTTATTTTTTACTTAATACGTGTACTATTTAGTTCAGGGGATATAAACAAGAAATCGTTGGTATATGTAAAGTACCTATTGTGTACAACGGTTTTCTTGTAAAATTCCGAGGTAAGTTTGTGTTTTTGTTCTATCGTGAAAATTTTAAGGAATCGTGTTTTCACATCATATAGTAATCAGTGTCTATTCTCAATTTTACTACATATTTTTTTCCAAAATGTTAAGCGGAATCTACCAAAAACCAAAGCCATTGGAGGTTTTAGACTATTAACACACATCGAGTTCTTAGGTTTTCGCGATTGTTACACATAGGAAATGAAACTATTTTTCCGGATTTAAATCGCGTATATTTGTTTTTTCAAACAAACCAACGTGTCAGGCCCTTTATAGATCCCATCACGGTTGACTGAGGTGGTACAGTCTTCAACCAGTTATGTCTTATATTGACATAACTGGTTGAAGACTGGAACATAACTGGAACATAACTGGTCAATATTAGATATAACTGGTTAAAGACTGTACCACTACAGTCAACCGTAATCATGGTACCTGTAAAGGGCCCGAAACGTTGGTTTGTTTGAAAAAACAAATATGCGCGATTTAAATCCGGAAAAATAGTTTCATTTCCCATTTTAACACACAGTTGAAACTTCTGTTTTTAGAAAATAAAATGCAGGTCATCCAGAACCGTATTAATTTTTCATAATCTCTCATGGCTCCCACCAAAACCAAAGTTATAGTTTACAATCCAGTTAAGATCAGAGTTACGGTAACCGCAAAGTGTAGATCAAACAAATAGCCGCGACACTGGCTAGATTGACCGTTACTCTGTAGTTTGCTTTTGCATTAACGTGGACATTGTTATTATACAGTTTAGCATACTTGCTGTCAAGTTAGAACTAAATAGTTTACAATTATCAATAGTTCCATCCCTATAGTTTATTTTGGTGACCTCGGTAGCCCAACGGTTTATACAGTGGGTGGTTTCGATTCCCGGTACAACGTAGTGTAGTGTCTGGGCGTTCTGGGAAGTACCCCAGAGTGAATTCCGTTGCTGTGGTACTCACAGTACAGGGAAGTCCCTAGTTTGAGACCAGGCAATTGATGTCGTTGTCTGGGATATTATTATTGTTTATTTTAAACAAATATGGTCGACAATGAAAAATTTAGGAATTTTGAAACATACTCGTAATACCATAATTTCATTGTGTTTATTAAAAGATAATTATATTTAGTCCATTTTCATATACTGGGCGTTAAGCACTTGTCCCATTGTAGTTTGCTGGATCTCAAGATAAAATAGAAAATCTCCCAACAATAAAATTAGACCTGGACAAATAAATAAATCGTTATCATCATCAATCCATTTATACGTTCCACTGCTGGACATGGGTCTCTTCTCGGGCAAGAGTTTAGGCCATCATGCTGGCCTAATGCTGATTGGGACTTCACACGTTTTCCGGGGCTTGTGAACCTTCTAGTCGGAGTTTCATTACGATGTTTTCCTTTATCGAAAAGTTCACGTCAATTTCGTACATAAATTTTGAAAAAATCCGAGTCTGGATTCGGACAGCCTCTGCTTGATAGCCGGTCAAACCATTAGGCTACCATGGCTACTAAATAAAGAAATAAAAACTCATAATCATTATGGTAGCAAGACGACACAGGCAAGACAACGGAGGCGCAGTTGCATTCTAATACACAGGAAAATGCTGCGTGCAGCACCATCACCCGTATGTGTATTTATTTTTCTAAGACGCCCACAGGAAGCTATGAGGTGGCCCTGTCAATAACTCAGAATCACGCGGCTTGGTTTACTAAGGCGAGAAACTACGTCACATAGAGCGGTCGCGTTTGAAGATACCTTTAAAGCTCAATCAATCGTTCGTAAATCGCTAACCTGTCAATCACAGAGTTGTGAATCACTAAGTTGTCAATCACGAACTTGTCAATCACAAAGTTGTCAATCACATTTCAAAGCACAACGGGAACAATTAGCACGGTTTACTACTGCGCCATTAAAACGTGATTTTATACTGTGTAACAGTAAGATTGTAGGTTTAGTTAAAATTTACCGCTGATTGCAAAGTGATATCATCTGGATGACCTCTAATGTACCATCATTGAATGAAAAAAAAAACTTAATTGACCAACTTCTGTTGTCCCGATTTTTTCATACAATGAAATGATCCCGTCATGAAACTGAGTCGATCAGCACTAAAAAAAATTTTGATCAATTGCATTCATTGTTATGGACAACTCACGATTGACCAAAAAATTTTGTACGCCAAAATTGTTTTTACAAAAAAGGATTTAATGGTTCCTAACACAGTTTTCTTGTATTTTCTACAATTTCTCCATACTGTCCTATTAAAAAAAACAGTAAATCTTAACAACTGTAATGAAATATAGAAAGTAACTGTTGCCAGTTTAGCGAAAGATAGTCTTTTGTAAAATGTACACATTTAAAAAAACTTGGTTGAAAAAAAATATTTTTGTGTGGGAATTTTCCTAAATATTCCGAATTCAAATTTTAATGAACTTAAATAGATTTCCCCATTCCGAAAAGATCCAGGACCTAAAAAATATTGTCGTAAGGCATTTTAGCTTTATCATACACTGTATAATTACTAAATCTATGTTGATAACTACACCTATTACGTGATCTTAAAGAAAACCCCTACGTTAAGCTTCTATGACCGGTTTTTTTTCAACCATTGACAGTGTTTCTTTAGTGCAGACTGTCGTTTCTTAGCTAGGGTGGATTTTCTCTCGATAATATTAACATACCAAAGAAACGACGACGAAGCTACATGCTATGAGTACATGTTCAGTTTAACCGAGGCTAAGTATGTCATTCGCAGATTGTCAGAGGGAACTATGCCCTAAGAACTCTCACTGCAGAAACCTGCTCAATGGGCGTAGGCGTTTTCACCTAGTTGTTTTATAATATATTGTATGATACCTGTGCCAATAATAATAAAGTGTCAGGCAGTACCGTATTCCAGTAGGTTCTACACTCATTCACCGTGCGGATGTCCGAATCAATGACTGTCAAAGGAGTAATAATGGACCAAATGTAAAGATGCATGATGCGCGTGAAGCTTCATACTTGGCATTGTCTTTTCGTCGACTAATACTTATTTGACAGTAATTGTTTCGGACTTATGTCAGACAGAGATCGAGAGTGGACCTCCTGAATCGTAACAAGAGTTCATAGTAAGACCCCTGGTTAGTAACTAAGGAACTTCCTATACTGTGAGTACAGGGCAACGAAATTCACTCTGGGGCACTAGATAGATACATAGATAAAACGTTTATTTGGATCTACAAACACATATACATAACAGAAAAATATGTAATATAATAAAAAGCAAAAAAAAACCAGCAGAGTCGCAGCACAGCCGAACACCCAGCTATGTCTGCTGCCGTCCTAATGGAAAGTGCAGTAACTAGCATTTTTGACGAAATTGAGTTAAATACATAATCGTTAACACCAAAACAAGATCTATATTTGGCTCTAATTCACGTATCAAAATTCCCATGGGAACCCTGTAATACAGGAAGTGAAACTGCAGTAAATTAGTACAATATAACATTTAACAACATATAACATTTGCTAATTTATATAATTTTTGAGGCAAATTTGAGTCAATGGCGATGGAATTGTAGCAATTAACGCAGGATCTAACAGTTAGTGCACTAATTTTATTTATGTTTTATAAAATCTACAACCTTAGAGCTAATTATAAGTGCAGAATCTATTAGATACTGCAGTTATTATAAGGAAATCTATAACATTTTGTAGTTGCAATTCTAATAAAACTGTAATAACTCGTATCGTACTGCAGTTATAATTGGTGAGAAGACGTCTCTAAAGCTAGTGGCAATCAGTCAACGCACAGAGCTGTATTTCTAAGCAAAAAAAGATCTGAAGTCGATTTAAAAAATCTTGTTAAATTCATCGACAAAACGTGCATCGTTAAAGCTTAATAACCGTTACACCACTAAACGGGAATTTTAGCGCTCCTGTTTAAACGTAATTTTTCAACCCAATTCTGTATTTATGTGTCGTGAAAGTTTTGTAATACCTATTGATGAATATTGAAGAGCTTCCTCTTACGCACTTATTTTATCGTACGTACTTTAATTTAAAATTATATTTTCCGGATTGCACTTGATAAAGTAATATTTCTTACCGTATACATTCCCGAATAAAACTATAACTTTTTTTTGTAATCACTATATTCACACATGGTTATGTAAATCAGTTAAGCCTAGTTAACTTATGATTTTGTTTGTAACTTAAAACTTAACTCGCTGTCGCTGTAACTTGCGTAGTTTTTAAACTACAGTAAATTTTAAATTATTTAAGTTATTTTCTTTAACCATTCTTTAATCACGTTTTTCTCGAAAACAGGTTTGACTTAGTTACGGTACTCTTAATTAGGAGGGCAGTATGTGTGCTGTAGCAGTGCAAAAAGGCCATAGCTCAGCGTCGCTGTTTACTCAGGCGCAAACCGCTGATTTTCAGCTATAACCTAGAAGATGCGGCGGATATGATAACCAGCAAGCTGACGCCATTTTCATGTTGTATAAATTAAACAAATAATAATTTGGAAACTAAATAAATACGGAAGATAAACTAAATATAATAAATGACAATTTTTTTAATTTGATTTAACTATGTTATTAAAATAACCAAATTATAAATTGAAATTTTAAGAGATTATTATTTAAAAAAATTAATTTCATTATAAATTCTGTTGCTATTACACAATGTTATGTACTCAGAACACCAATGTAGTAAAGCTCATTTCTTAATTTGTCTTACCGAAAATCGAACCTCCTCATCCAACGCCCACATTGCATATCATTGGGACGTGGAGGTCGTCAACAATTAAAAACTTATTTCTTTTAATATAGAATTATGACTATAGGTACGCACTATTCTTGTGATCCTAAACGCTACGTACTAAGACCTAGATCTAGCACAATATGCATATTAACCCCAATCGAATTGCATTCACACACATTGACGATATTAATTTATATTTAAACAAGATATTTCAAATCAGAATTATAGATCCATTTGAAACCCAGCTATGAAGTTATGATTGCCGAACGGTTTGTATTGTGGGCCTTAAATGAGGAGATCTCGAATTAAATTCCCGGTAGGACCAATGCTTAGGTAGTCATAGTACAGGGGGTTTCCTAGTTTGAGACCAAATAATTGGTGTGATTATCTGGCATATTAATATTATTATAAAGCAATGTCATATTTATCATGTGACCATGGCCCCGTCAGTTCTGCCCATTGTCCCATTAAGGCCATATATATCCAAATATAAGCCCTCCATCTTTATATTAAGGAATAATAACATCTACGTAATTTACTAAAAGTGTGCAATTTTTTAGTATAAAAATGGGCTAGTGAAATGTAATAAAGACTTAATTAGTTGGATTGAAGGCTAGATAAAATGCATGAAATTGGAGCCCCGTGTCACGGCAGGGTGCCTAAATTGCTGGCAGCTTTCTCTACCTATATTTGCAACGATAATGATTTCTTGGCAACTAACTGCCAAGCTTTGAGTCTCTCGTTCCTTTATAAACACGATTTTACTATTATTGGCTATTGCCAATGTATTAATTGTGATTACTTATGACTATGACACGGTATCACACTTCTAATGGTCAGTTACTGTAGTAATAATAATAACATATTTAATAATATTCGCCAGTTTTTTGCTTCAAACATAACACATGTTGTAACAGAAAAAGAAAACAGTACAACATGTTTCGCATACATCAAGAAACGTGGAAAAGTGTAATGATAAAATCTTAAATGAGTACTACAATTAACATAATATATTTTTTTATTACTTTTAAACTTTTAGTTTTCTCTTTGCTACACCCTGACTGGGTCATGTACCCTACAAAATTTTTACTGTGAGACATTTTTAATGTACATGTGCAATGTGGAAATAAATAAATTAACAAAAAATCAACATTATACAATTTTAATCAAATTACATATTTATTATTAAATTATATATTTATTCAGTAGTAATTTTTGTACATGTCAGTTTTTATTTCACTTTATGATTTAATATGAATTTTCATGCATGTGCTGCTTCGATAATTGTAATGCCTGTCTTGTCGTAACTAAGGTTGCTAACAGATTGACTGCATGTCTGCAGTTAATGCGTGAAGTCGTAATCCGTCGATACCTCGGCTGCAATGAAGCCGAGACCTCGACTGCATGAAGTTGATAACGAATGCACGCATTAACTGCATGCAGTTGAAACCGACTTCACGCAGCCGAGATCGATTGCATGCACTTAATGCATGAAATCGGTGTCAACTTCATGCAGTCGTGATCTCGGCTGCATGATGTCGATTACGACTTCACGTTTACTTCACCTAAAGTGTTTTTGCTAACAAAAAATGTCAATTACGCTGAAAATCAGTGATTGCTTAACGATAAAACTGAAATTAATTAAGATATACAAAAATCGATTAGAAGGGGTTGTAGATCTCGATTCGCTAAACCCAGGTATGGTTGTAGATCTCGATTCGCTGAACCCAGGTATGTTAATAACTCAATTTCGTTAAAAATGTCGATTATGTTTGTTATGATGCAAAAATCCAGGCCGTTACAACGTGACATGTCTTTAAACATTAATGAAGTCAGAACTCTCTTAGTTCCCGCATACGTTTTGTATAGTAATTAATCGAGTAACGTGCTAAGTACTGTTATTATGCTCTTAACGGATCTTGGTTAACTTTAAACTCTATTATTGCTTTTAAATTTACATAGCCTTTATTATGTAAATTGAACCTTTCTAAACCAATTGTTAACAGGTTTACGATAGTATGACCATAATATGAGAAATAAATTGTGTTGGTTTGATGATGCAAAGTAGTCGTGTATATATTGACATCAACAACAATATTATTTTTCATGACCTTGTTGGCCCAACGGTTTGCTCTCTGGGTGCTGGATGAGGCGGTTCCGGGTTCGATTCCCAGTTGGACCTATTTGGTGAAATGACATTTTCTAAGTTGGTTCTGGTCTGGGTGTTCTGGTTAGTGACCTAGAGGGAATTACTTTATTCTGGTAATCATATGACAGGGAATTCCCTAGATGGAGGTTAGGTAATTAGTGTGGTTGTCTTTTTTTATTATTATACCAGTTAATTTTAACTTTAAATTGTAAAGGTCTGAGAGACACTTTTCCTGGGACTGTCACCTTGAGCCATAAGTTCACATGTCCCATGTGCTTGTAATTTCACCAGCATCCTTATCCTTCAAATCCGGAACGCAGTAATCTTCACTTTATTGCTTGGCGGAAGATATAGGTAACATGGCAGAAATAGGTAACGTGGCAGTACTGCTGCTATCTAGCACGTTATTGTTATTGTACGTTCCACTGTTGGGCACAGGTTGTAAAGAGAGAGGTAACAGATTATACATTCTTTGTCAGGAAGGGTCTGATTCACTATATCGAAAAAGTAACACAGTCTGGTCGTTACAGCGAAAGTTTGTAAAAGAGACAGTATGCCACACCGACAGGACTCTACATCGAAGGTCTATATATCGACGTTTGCTATATCGATGGTACGCTACGAGTGACCTACAGGACCTGTTTTAAAACAGAACAAGAAACCGGTCTCGATTCTGACGATTTGCGATAGGGGCGCGTGGGCGCTTAAATATTGAGCTGCTTTCAAGGATTTCACTTCAAATTGGATTAACACTTTTACGTGAAAGGGTTCCCACGCTTATACCACTAAAGCACCAGGCTTTAGTAGTTTAATGTGGGACATAAGCATCCCTTACAAATTTTCCATTAACACTTTCATTGGTTGATGATTCCCTTTTTTTAAAAAATAAATGGACTTGTTTTTGACCGCTACCAAACCTTAGAGCATAGAAAGGGTCTGCCGTCAACGAACTCGCTCAGAAGATGCCTATTTAACTGCACTTTAAAGGTTCTCGGGCTATATTGTATTAGTACGCCTGAAGGGAATATCGACCAATTATGGGATGATAAATATTAGCAGCAGAAAAAGAAAAGTTCTTGTATAAAAGTTTGACCAGGGAAGTACCACTTTACCTATTTCTGCCGCCAAGCAGTAATGTGAGCATCACTGCGTTCTGATTTTTAAAGGTAAGGCTGCTTGTGTAATTACAGGCACATAGGACTGGTCAACTTATGTCTGAGGGTTCAAAGTGCCAATACCCTTCAGATCAGACAGACGTATCACTCATTAACTTTTTCAATTATTTAAATAGTATACCTTATTCGCAAATCTGAGGAAACACACAAATTGATGGTACAAGTAAGTCTAGCTGCTAAACGCCGTTTAGATAACCTGCTGAAAGAATATCATTGTAAAAGGCATTGAAGACAAGATTGATTTATAATCCCGGTATATCGCAACGAATACATGTTCCAGGTTACAGATCTAACAACTCTAAGATCAGACATATCTATATATCCCTCTACCCTCTATTGCTGTCCATGACCACCGAATCTCGATTTCTTGCGGCGTTAACTTTGTAATTCACTTTTTTCCGAAATCACAGTGAGAAATCACACTAACTGTATCTATAGGTGAAACTGAATTCGAACTAATTTTGTTGAACAAAATGAAAAGCTTTCAAGTTTTTAAAATCTATGTTAGAACTGGTCATGCCACGGACGAAAAACTGCGAGATAAAGGCGCCACCTCACTCTGCCGGTGGACCTCGACGGAGTCTGGGCGGAACAACGGTGTTGACGAGAGAGCACACAGTGATGGTGAGGACCCTCGGACTGCACGCATGCTACCTAGCAACTGTCCTACGTCTCGTCTAATGCCTATTTAGATCGTTAAAATGAATAGAAGGTACGAGTTGTTATTCGATTTCATAGTGATTAAAATATTCAATGTTACTATTAATCTCATTGCACGATTCCTAAATTTGCCCATACGATGTCTGAAGATGCAGTTCTTATCTAAACCACGATGGCTCCATCTATATATAAAAAATCTAATTTATCATTCAAACTAGTTCAGATAATTTAGAGAGCCACCAAGTTCTAAGTTTCCACTGAGCTTAAAACGGCCCTGAATGATCAAACCTACATTGAAGACTGTTTGTTTAATGTTAAATTATTCTATAAGTAGTACATAACAATTGGGTCACTCATACATGCCTATAAGGTGTTATGAGGTTCCGTAAATACTTACTTCTGCTGCGCAAGGCCATGCGTAGGCGCCGGCTGGTGTATTATTTACACGCTACACAAGGTTTCTGTTCGTATTATTATGTATTGAAGTGTAATCGTACTGAAGATATATAGATTTAGATGCCAAGTGTGCCGAAGTCGTTAGCAGTTGCTTAAAATACTTGCATGACAAATTGTACAGCTCCTAGAGGTCACAAGGCAGAGTAATCTGGGCCATATGAATAAGTTTCGCAGTCCTTAACAACTTTTTTATAACATACCAAGAGATGAGACGAACAAGTCGCGCGCCTGGTGGTAAGCGACACGCCTGTTCCTAACAAAATGCAGTTCGCTCAGATCTTTAAATCGCAAAAATCTGAGAGAAAATCCCATTGGACCCGTCACCCTGAGTCATAAGTTGAAAAGCCCTATGTACCTATTATTTCACCAGCACCCTTACCCTTCAAAACCGAAACAAAGTTTGACACTATAAAGTAACTATAAAGCAGTAGAATGCCTTGTGAAACAGTACGTCAAGGGAAGTACCGTCGCGTTACCAATGTCTGACGTTAAACAGTAATATGAAGCATTTCATTCCGGTTTTGAAAGATAAGGGTGTTGGAGAAATTACAGGCACGTGGGATTTTATTTCTGAGGGTTAACGGGCGCAGTGGCAGTGGCCTCAGACCTTTGCAGTTGTTTTGGATAGGCGTGTCGCTTACCACCACCACTTGTTCACTTAGGTAATGGTTCAGTCAGTCAATGGTCAGTTTGAATACTTCTAAAAATAGTGTATTTTAAAAATATCACGTTTTGTTTGCCAGCTATGGCAGATTACAATAATAATGTTCATATTCAAAGGTCAAAATCCTCCTGCGGGCGAAGGTGACCTATACAAATATGAGGTCATTCAGTCTTCAAACATTTTCTTCAAAGACTTTTGTTTATACATTTGGGTATAAATAAAATTCTAATATTTACTTAAGTACATTTTTTGTGAAACTACCATGGCTGGACATGAAGGAACCACCGAAATTTTCGTCTAACGCGGGTTATTCAGGCAAGTCCAGCCGGATCGAAAGAGTTTTTATTTGAGTTCTGTAACGTGTTTATTGTTATTACTTAAGATTTACAATTATTTATTATAAAAAAGAAGAAGAAAGAAATGAAGCTAATGAAAATTTTTACAAATTTAATTCAATTATAATTGTGGTTATACATTTCAATAACATGAAAGTGTAACAATTAATTCTGTGTTATAGATGAATTAACCTCTTGAACTTTAAACTTACTGAGGTCTGTGTTTTAGATTTAAGCTATAAATAATTAGATAAGTGGTAGTTGTAAGTTACGCAACAACATAAGGCGTGTCCACATTCGACAGTTACGTTGTATCCGCTCACTCATTAGTCATTAGGAATGAATTTAGTTCACAAACTTACGTACTTTTTTTTTATAAAAAAAAAATTGACCTCAAAAGTTAGCTTATTGGATTTTTTATTGGAATTAGGTAGATAGATAGATAATACGTTTATTCAGCACAAATACAAACAGAAACAAAACATTTTCAATCACTTCACAGAGTACAACATAAAACACACACTGCGAGAAAAATAAATATTGTGAGAAAAACGTTTGTTTTTCTCAAAATACTATAAGAACTGATAAAATTTTAGTGTACCTATGACTACAGTTTGTGCTGAAATGGCCCTGACTCAGCACAAATACTGCAAACCGAGAGAAGTCAAACAGTGCTGGTTTTCTGCCAGTACCATTTGGTGAGCGATCGCAGCCCAGTAATCCATGCCACCAAAGTCAAATTCTTAAAAAAATTGTTAGGGACCAATACTCTTTCCAAAAAAAAGGAATTATCAACATCGGATCACAAATCCCGGAATAATCGCGTAACAAACACATAAAAAATGTATTTGAATTAACAACCTCCTCCTTTTTTGAAGTCAGCTAAAAAGGTGGTTGTTTCTGTTACTTGGTCAAGTTTAGTGTCTTGTGCAATAATATGCAAGTGAAGCTGTAAAGATAGTTCAAGAGCTCTGAGGAATGGAACGCTTCAAGCTAATTTTCATAAAATATTTTCGAGAACATAGCTGACAATATTTACAAGTGTCGCGTAGGTTGTTCCAGCCTTATGAATGAATGAATGATGTAACCTTGGCATACTCAAGCTTATTGATTTACCTGCTGTGTATGGTTGTACAATTCATCCGCGTCGGCGTACGCACATCGAATACGTGGACAGTTTAAATGCTTTGTTTCTGGTTTTGAAAGGAAAATTATTCTGTTTAACGTTGTTGATTTAAACATTTCTTTATATTTATTTAGGCACTTGGTCTAATTGCATATTTATACAATTGGTGTCTTTACTTCTAAGCAATTTAAAAAAAAAAAAAGGAGGAAGTTCTCAATTAAAACGGTTTTGAAGGGTGCTGGTGAAATTTCAGGCACATGAGATTTGTCAACTTGTCTCAGGGAGCTGCAGTATACCTGCAGGGTTGCTATTCAAAGCTCTGGGTGGCACTGCGACTGCTATGGACAAGCGCGTCGCTTAACACCAGGTGCACGACTCGTCACGTCACTTTGTATCATAAGAAAAAATAATATTTTTTTTATTTTGTGTATAGGGTTACCTATCAGCAGTCCGAAATGTCATTTTCCAGAAATAACGTTTGGTCGAAATTTCATAACCTTGAAAGTAATTTTGAGGTAAAAAAGACAATAAAAGCTTAACTACTAGAAAGTAAAACTAGGATTTTTAAATTATATGAATGAAATTGGGTCCCCGTGTCAAGGTGCGCAATATAATTTCGTTATAATCCGGTTTTCGGTGTAATGAAAATTCAAACAAACGTAATATCGAACAAAAAAAATTTCGAGTTTATGATAGGTTACCGTTCCATTCATATTTGAAGAAAATTTTCAATCTCTAAGGTTGGGTAAAAACCACTTTCCATTAACCGATTTCTGTATGTTCAAGATTATTTTGGACACGTGAAATGAAGTTATTAATGAATTAAAAAAGAAGCCGAAGTAGTCTAATGGTTTGACCTATCGCCTCTCAAGTAGAGACCGTGGATTCGACTCCAGGTTCACACCTCTGAGTTTTCGGAATTCATGTGCTAAATTTCACGTCGCAGAAGGTTCACAACCATCGGAAAACGTGTGACGTCCGCAATCCGCATTGGCTCATCGTGGCGGAATAGTCCGCTAGTCTCCTCTAGAGAGGAGACCCGTGATTAAAAATAAGAATACATTTATTGCATAACTATAAGTAATTACATAAGGTTTTAAAATATTACATCACGCGTAGGTCGCAACAGGACAGGCTTAGCTTAGTGTGGGACCACCTGTAATGATTCACAACGTTTTCATCATCATCAACGCATGTTTTTGTTAATGTTAACACATACTTAATGTTAATTTAGCATAAGTCTCTTCTTCTTTTCTCTAAAAATGTAAATATATTAAGTATTTTGTTTTTCTTTGTGTTTGTGATGCCACATGTCACATGTCACATCGCTAGTCATCAAATTTGTTATAGTCATCAAAAAACTCTTCTACACTGTAATAAAGTTTAGTACTTGACAATTTACTTTAGGAGAATTTTTAAATTTTATGTACTCTAATCTTTTAAATTCATTCGGAATGCTGTTGTAAAATTGACCGACATTACGTAAAAGCTTAGGTGGTAAAATGCTGCCGTGCCCAGAAGTGGAACTTGGTACTTGGTGCAATGGGCTGGTATCCGCAACTCGACGACAAGGCGCCTATTTAGCAGTATGACTTATAAAGGGGTTGTTGTTGTTGTTCTTGTGTGTAATACCTAGTAAAACGATAATAAGTAATTAATGTTTGTTTCTGCTTGTTTCTATCTATATCCTTTTAACCGATTTCAAATAAGGAGGTTCTCTATTTGACTGTATTTTTCTTGTGTGTGTGGTTACTCCGGCATTTGATAAAACTGGTAAGCAAACTTTTGAGATCGGTTTTTTAAATTAAAAAAATATGAAAGTTATATAGTTTCATAAAAACTCTTTGAGACGTTACGTACCGTTTAATTTTTTTGTCTTAATTTTTGCATTTGCCTGTCCTGGCTTTATTCGTTTCGTTCAACAAACAGATCCTAAACGGAATTAACTTTAGAGTCTAAGCATGCAATTGTGTCATGTCCTTCCGAGTATGGTCGAGCAATGTGTCACGCCTTATACGGTCAAGTACGTGTCTCACTTGAAGAGAATCTCGTGTTTTGTACTAGAGGAACTTTGATTCGTATTCTGGTATTCAGGAGTGCGTTCATTCTGAGAAACTGTGTGGATTCTAGTCATTTAGAATTGGATTACTGTATAAAGAAAGAACCTGGAATTGTACCGATGTCGTTTAAGGAGAATTCGATTAGAAGAAAAAATTATATTTTTCCGTTTCTGCCCTGGGGGTCGATTCAGAAACTTACGATAACTCGGTTGTCGACCGATTTGATTTCATATCATACAATTTCTTTTCATTTTTATTCACAACACCCGAATCGAACGTCAAACTGTCGTATTTGAAACCGAACCGTAATGACGTCACATCCGTACTGTTAATCGAACTTCTCGACCGGTAGAGGCTACAAAGAACACAGTTATGGTTTGAAAATTACCGAACGTCCTATTGTTTACAAATCAAAAATTAATATGGAAATCTCTTATTATTTTACATAAAGTCTGGATTTTGTTCAATTTTATTAATTTCTTTTAATGTAAGACTAATGCATTCCTATATTTTAAGCGTTTAAAGTCTTCAAAATGTATCTAAAGGGATTTTAGTTTTTGTTATAATCTATTTCAGCGATTAGCTCGGCTATGGAGTTAAATTACCTGCCAGGAGACTAATAACTTGAGCCTTTTCGAGATGAGAGTGAATAGGTATTAGTTGGGTGTGCATTCTCATCGTCACTTTCCACCAGACGAACCTAATGCGCATTTATTATCTTATAAAAATTTTAAGGTTATGTGGTGCAGGTCCATTATGAAAACAATCAGAAATCAAAATGAAAATTACTCTCTTTAATTTACAGTACAATAAAAAAAAGGGAAATACAAATTATGATTAAAATAAAAATATCTCAAATTGTTTTCTGAGTTAGATGCAGAGGATTACGGAGTACTAAGCTGTCGCTAATATTCCGGCATAGCATTAAAAGAGCCAACTAAAAATCTAAAATATTTATACTACAACTAAAAAATATCCTGTTTACTCCATAATACGAAAGAGACATTGGTCTTTTCTTACGAGAGTGAGCGATTCGGCCAATATTATAAGTAAGGACAGTATGCGTTACGTGCTACTTTATAAGCGAACACTCCTATTTGAAAATATAAATAAATTAATTATAATTATACTATTATTTATAATGTAAATTCAATTTAATTTAATTCTTAATTATTTACTTATTTAATAATAATAATTTTCCGTTAATAAAATACAAGATAATTATTGTGTAATGTAATGTAATAAGTAATGTTAAATTTATTAATGGGTGTATACCTAATTAAAGAAATATTTAATGTATTTATTTGATTTATTATTACTGCATAATTGCATATGACATAAAGATGATATTATCCGTAAACTAATGTTCTCAAAATTTTAAACAGTGAATGAATACTGGCATCACAAGCAACTATGACAACCCAGCCATATAAGGCAAGGTTTGCACGACAGCCCACGTACAGAAGGTCGGAATATTATGACGTCATTTTATGAACGAAATAAATGCTATAGTGTAGGTGTTTTACTATTAAGTAGGAAGTTACGACATTCTACAATAACTTTGTAAAATTTCCTGTGTTATTTTACCTGGTTTTAAGTGTTAAGAGTTTTATTTTAAAAGTTTTGAAAACTCGAAACTTTTTTAATTTTTACATTTTTTGCGTCATCTGTTTTTACTGAGAGGTTGAGAGAGAGACTGTTACATTTTTTTTCACTTTCATATGTTTATTTTCTATGTTTTAATCGGTAGTACAGGCGATGTTTACAGGAACTTACCTAGTTTGAGATGTCGTCGGTGTTTTGTATTTTTACAATACCCTTTTGGGTATACGCGACATTTCGAACATTTTTCAGGGAAGCGTGTTTTAAGTTTTAATTACTATTTTAAAATATATACATCCTGTTTTAATAAACTATATTAAATTATATTATAAATATACTATTATATTAGTTAATAATTTTATTTTCAGACAATAAACAGTCCAGTTATGTTAGTAAATAATATTGATTCTTAAAAAACTATGTTAGTAGTACTAAAAAAAAAATTAAATGCAAAATAAAATACAGTTTAAATATAATATAATTAAAATGGCCTAGGTATACATATTATATAATAACGCACACACTCGCACACACTCAACATAGCCCCGCTCTAGGAGAAACCCTGTGTCGCCGGTACCATGGACAACCACAATTACACGCAAACCCACGAGAGAAATAAATGTAGGCCCTACAAATATTTCTCCCGGCCCGGGAATCGAAACTGGGACCTCAGCGAGGCAGTATCTTGATACACCCGCTCAAGTTCTATATTTTTAACCTTATATTTTAAAATTAGATTTTGGTTTCAATTATGTTTAAGTTTTAAAATTAAATAGTGTTGAATCGTTGTATTAATATTTTTAACTGTCGCTATAGTAATTTTCCATCGCTATCAGACAGTGTCTAAGTAGTTGAGGAATACGAACTTCTAAACATTGACTTACAAATAAATGGACGACGGGTCTAATACAAAAACC
>NW_020654520.1:4398587-4413607 GCF_003589595.1 Hyposmocoma kahamanoa
GACACTTTTTAGCGCGGACCCGACGTCCATATAATTGTAAGTCAATGCTTCTAAAACATTGTTTCGTTACTTAGATGTAAACAAAGCACTAAAATTTGTAATTTTCTTGTTTTATACTCTGCGTTGGTGGACAATATATTATTTTACACGTTTAAATTGCAAATGTTTACAAAACTCCGCTTTACTTCTATTGTAAAGTTTCTTCAAAGGACATAAAAACAGTAAACCGTCCACGCGAATCCAAAAATAACGTTTTAACGTTCATTACATTCCATAAAATTTCACAATAAGCCGTTGGAACTGTAAACGGGGCATTAAAATACTGTTCAAAGTGTAAAATCACGTAGAATGTATGAAAAACAAGGCGTAAGCTCCAACTCATGCGTAGTTGCTAACTCACTGTTCTCAATTCAACAATGAGCAATTCAACTTAACTCGAATTATTCTCGTTTTTTTAGAACAACGGTGACGGGACAAACAAGTCGTATGCCTGATGGTAGGCTATACGCATGTTCATAACAGTTGTAACGCCACTCAGAGCTTTAACTCTTTGACTGTCTATTATCCAAAAAACAAACCATGTGCCGTACAGAACCAGTGTGGGGCTTTACAAGACCTAATCCCATTATCTAGGAAATCGAATTAATTAATGGAAGCAGTAAGCTTCATCAAGCAGTAATGTTCATATCTCGAATGAACACTTAGGGTCGTATTCTAGAACTCTACTCAATGCTCAAGTCAGGATTTGAGTATGGTTTAAAGCACTCGAAATCATACTCAAGTCCCTGTCATTAGGGTCGTATTTCCAGTGCTTGTGTTTCAATTGCAGTCGTGACTTGAGCATTGAGTAGAGTTCTAGAATACGACCCTAAGTATGCCAACTTAATTTTTCGACATGTTCTGTTTTTATTTTGTTTTTGTCACTCGGGGAGTACAATATTAGTAAACAAATATGACTGTTTACAAAAATAACATAAAATGACCAAAAAATAAAGTTGGCGTAGTGTTGTTAGGAGGTATCGATGTGAGCATTACTGCGCTCTAGTTTTGAAGGGTCAGGGTGCTGGCGAAATTACAGGCATATGGGACTTGTCAACTTATGTTTTCTTAAACTTTCTTAAACACAGTATTTATGTTTATATTTTATTTATAAAAAGATATGAAAGAAAAATTAAGGATTTGGCTTGAAGGCTTTATCCCGATGGCGCAAAACTAATATTAAAAAAAAAGTGATAGGCGCAGTGGCAGTGTCGCACGGATCTTTCCGATTTAAAGCTATTCGTGACTAGAAGTGAGTTTTTTTATGTTACCAGAGAGTCGGGACGAACAAGTCGTGTGCCTGGTGGGAAGTGACACGCCTGTCCATAACATTTGTAGTGCCACTCGAAGCTTTAAATCGCAAAGACGTGCCTCTTGTGCCTATAATTTCACCCAGCACCCTTATTCTTCAAAACCGGAACACAGTGATGTTCACATTGCCACTTACCGATAGAAATAGGTAAGATGGTTGGTGGTAATACCTCCCTGAACGAATTCTTTCACAAGGACTTCTACTGTTACTAAAATATTGTCCATGAGTGTACCCACACCGACTACTTGGAAGACTAAGATGACGCCTATTTTTACAGTACAGTAATTTTACGTATTATAAATCTTAATTTATATTCAAATGAAACAAGTTCGAACATTTATTGCGCAAGCTTAATTAATATTCAATCGATAGTCGATAGAATATTTATCGAGTACAAACTCAGCTCTTTATCACATTTAACTGTTATTTTACTGCGAACTTCAAAAAAAGTTGTAAAGCCAAATTTGTCATGTATACCTTCCTAAATTGGTCGCCTAGCCCACCGTAGTATAACCCGGTCGTGGGAAATATACTCCAGAACATGCCTTACCGTTGCCCCTTAATTTACTCATTAGCTTCGTATAATTGGTGTGGCCTGCTTGAGGCAGTCATTATACTTATTATGTTTATTAAGGTTGACACTAGCACGGTATACCTTTAATGGAATTGGAAGCTATATTATACTTATTCTACAAAACTATATTATGCGAATTACACGGTTGTAACGAAAAAGTGAAGTCATGAAAGCAATCAATCAATGACTTTGAAAAATGAAGGAATAAACAAAAGAATATCGAAAAAAAATCTTTTTGATACTGTGACAGCAGTATTTGCTCCTGACAAATCTGTTTGGCCTCCTCCTTTTCACACTTACGGTACTTCAACAGATATCCCCAATCTGATCGAGGTATGTATGTCGAGCAGCTGAGATCTATTTCTCCCCACATTTCCATCCACATTCACTCTACAAACTTGAGCCGTCAATCTACTAATATCCATTCTTTCAGCACGCTCAAATCATCTAAGCATTCCCTTTTCTATCCTGGTCACTATACCATCTGTCACACCATACGTCACATATTACTCCACTACTTTGTTATCCATTATTACAAAGATCGAACACTCAGAAAAACTTCCTTCGATCCGGCCTTATTCGATCCGACGTCTTCTAGCTTACGGTGCCAGACGCTATACCAACTGAGCCACGGCCCGAACCAGCGGATCTCACGAATTTTTCTATGTGCTTGTTGTCGCGTCTTTGTATTTGGTTTTCATCTTTATCGTTATCATCATCAACCCACTATACGTTCCACTGCTAGACGCAGTCTCCTCTAAAGAGAATGTTTAGGCCATAATTCGCCATACTGACTTAATACTGGACTTTCTTCGATATCCGGGTTTCATTCAAGTAAATTTAAGCAAATTTTTGTAACAGAATTTTAAGTAGCATTATAAAATTTAGGTTAAGTATGCAACGCGTAAACTAGACGGTAGCTGCGAGAATTCAAAAGAATGCGCGGAAATTCTCCCAACAACTAAAAAACTATTTTTTTCTGGATCTGAATCGCGTATATCTGTTTTTCGAAACCATCCAACGTTTCGGGCCCTTTACAGGTTCCATGTGAGCCGCGATCATGAGACCTGTTTCTGTCCCTTTACAGGTCACGGTTGGCTACATGTGTTTTTGCTGGTTCTATGAACACTCTTGTAACTTTCGTAAGGTAAAAAAAAGATTACTTAGACTGTCTTATACTTGCGTCAAGGTAGCTTAGACGCGGTTACCCAGTTCACACAGATCGAAGCCGGTGTTGTAAAACTAGTTGTCAATACGGCCTACTAGACAACCGGGTAGTTCATTCATTATTTCTTTTAACTGTTCCCAGTCATTATCACGGCGACGTTAAAACAAGTCGTAATAGATGTTATTGAGTTCAATGATTTGATTTATAATTCCTGGTTTATAAGTGCTGGGTTCGATTACCGGGCCGGGAGACGTATTTGCATGGCATTTGTTTCTCTCGTGAGTTTGAGTATAATTTGTGGTTGTCTCTATGTGTGTCCATGGCGCCCGTGATAAAGGGTTTCCCTAGTGCGCGGCTATAAGTATGTGCGTTGGTGTTATTATACTTGAAGGCCAATCTTAGTCCATACCATCCTAATCAGGGGTTCTGCAGGCAAAACTTCTCGTTAAAGATCTTTCAGCTCGCTTCCTTGAAGGCTCCGGTCCAGAGGACTGACAGCTACTTCCGCTAAGAAATAAACTTGGCTATCCAAAGGAGAAACTTTGCCAGTCTCCAAAGCACGATGATCTAGGGCGCGGTCCTCTATTAAATTTTGTATCTTTAACTAGATACCTTTATTTAGTGTCATATAAGTACTAATTCAACATTATTGGCATGAGGAAGCCTTCTCGCACATCATACTATTTCTTTCTTGTGTGTCAGGCGCACCTTGGGCATTAATCAGCGAGTACCTTACGTCGATTGGCAAATCATATCACTACGATGACAAGCATTAGTATAATGTATGCCATTTCTACGATAAGAAGTTAGAGGAAAATTGTATTCTGTGGTAGCACGTATACGATTATATAAGATCTTAATAAATTAACGGAAACTATTTCAAGTGCGAGATCAATGAATAATATCAAAATTAACTTTTACTAGAAGGGTAGTATCATTCTTCGATTATAAAATCAGCTGTTCCATATTCATCAGCTATAGTCTCCTATTGTACTTATTTCTTTTGTGTTCTGCGTGTTATTCGATATTCTACCATTTGGGAAGAGCTGAGAACGACAGTCGTCGACGATAAACAAAACAGCTTCAAACGATTCTGTCGTACAAACGACAAGGCGGCTGCCGTGAACCAATAAATTGTCGTCACGATCTAGTGGGAACAGCTACACAGTTGTTCAACGATAAAATAGACGTCCACTACACAGTCACGACAGATAGTCGTAATATGGGAACAGGCTAGATGCGACAGTCGTTCAATTATAAATAAAACGTTACGACATAATGGGAAAGCACCTTTACACGACGTTCTGAAAGTGCGTATTTCTGCGCAGAAGAATTGAACTGCGATAATGAAATCCAGGATATAAGAGGCTACAGCGGGATTGTTGTATGTCTAGCTAGACCCTAACACAGAATGAAAAAGCGAGTTACTGGTGACCGACGAAAAGATAATAACCCCCTTTACACAGTAACTCTAACGCGCGTGATCATTCGTTTTTGTTACAACAAAAAGAGCATCCGCGACTTATGAGTGCAATTGCGCGGTCTTTCCTTCCAAAGTCTTTTTTGCTGAATCACGAGCGATACAGTGTCTGTATAAAGCCCGTTAACGAGAGGTCCTGGAACCTGTATAGTGAGAAGATGTTAGCGGGAGAGTTGGATAGAACTTAAAAATTGATGAACGAACATATTGGAAGCAGTCAAGGGTAATCATTGGAAAGACAAAGTTGTGGAAAGACGAGGAATAAATTGTAGAGTCTTCAAATTGCGTACACCAAGATCCGCTTTGTCACAGCAATTGTTCCAAAACAAGTACTTTTATACAATACCACAATAAGAAACAACCGAAATCGCATTAAATCTTTAACTTAATTGTAAGTTAGCTGTAACATTTCTTGTATAAGTAATTAACGTTTGCGGTTAACAGTACAGTTAACTTTCGGTTTTATTGTACCACTGTTATACAGTGGGACGCGGTCAAGTTGTAAGTCCAATAAAAAATGAGTAGTTAAATTTCAAAGTTGGAGTTGTAAAGATTAGGAAATGTCTAGTTTCCGTTTTATCAAGTAATTATGATGTGTAATACATGTAAATCTAACGGTCGGGGAAGAGTTTCCTCTGTGAAGATGATATATATAAGAGAACAACTATAAATATCCACCATTGTGGATAACGGGGCCCCATTCCATGACCTACTGCTATGTGCGTTTGTATTTAAATCTTTAGGTCCGTGAAGGCCATAGACGCCAAGCAACATTCAGATCTTCTGGTTGAAGTTTTTGGTGACCAAAATCTGGCAGCTACTTCTTCCAAAAAGCTAACTGTAAAATATATGGTATTATTCGCCTTATATGTTCACTCTTTCCTTGAAGATTGGAGTTCTACCATGCTACCGTGGCTTTTATATTCCTCTCTCGAATGCTATTTCGAAAGTCCTATTTACTAATTTCTTCTTTTGTTAAAACTTGTGTTTCATCGACTTGTTAAGTTAACAACTTAGTCATTTTAACTTTCTACATATAACCATCACGTTCTTATGCAAATGCTCTCAACCAACAATCAGAATCAGATATAAAATGTATTATGCGAGGTAGCGTTTATAACAACCGACGTTTCCTTTGTTCTTATGGTGTTATGCAACATTTACGGTTTTATGAGACATGGCTTTCGTTTTTTTTTTTCATTACCACTAGTTACAGGCTTTTTTGCACCACAATTGTGAAATTACAAGCACACGGGACTTGTCAACTTATGTCAGTATCCCTAAAGCTCTGAATGGCACTTCTGCCCTTTGAGGGCACCCAGCGAGCTGTGTTAGAAGTGATGTACCATAAACGTTATAGGTCTCCGACTTGTGATTAGTACAAATTGGCTGAAGTCCTCTTTGTAAGACAGATTTATTTTCTCCGCACCACTTTGAGTAAAAACACTGCGACGTTCCCACATATCGGTGATCTCGTGCGCCAGGTCGAGATACTTCCAGCGTTCCTCGGGCTCGGTTTTTACGAGATCCTCGTCATGCGGGATGGTACAGTCCACAAGAAATACCCTCGACTGCGTTCGATCCAATATCACAATATCAGGCTTATAGGTCTGTGATAATGGATCGATCCCATTAGATTTTGGTGCGGTCATCTTCGAGTATTGGCTCCGGTGAATACTTGTAATACGGCATTCTCTGTTGCACGAGTCTGTACTTCAGAGCGAGCTCTTGGTGTAATATTCTGGCTACCTGGTTGTGTCTGTGCAAGTACTCAGTTTATTATTATTATTATTATATGAACTGTTATTGACAGGCGTGTGGCTTACCATCAGGCGCACGACTTTTTCGTCCTATCACTAATAATATTATATAAAATATTATAAAAAAAAAATCTACTCACAATTTTTATGTACAATTTGACGGTCCATGGTTATTGGCAAATTGCAAAACAATAAAGTCATAGAAGTAGCAGTAGAGCTTCTTGTGAAAGAGTTCTATAAGTGTTCTATACTAAGGCATGTTGTATGTAATTTTAATGTCCGCAAATCTTGCCTTATTATAGGTGCGCCGGAGCATTCAATTAACCAACTATTTATGCGAGATGACGGCCTTAATAACGCGTTGTTGACATTATAAAAGCCGTGAAGGTCAACAGCTGACTTTTGTTGCCTTATTTATCGCCTATATGTCTTTTTAATGATTCAGTTAGGCAGTAAGACAATGTCGAAGATTGATTTGTGCCTCTATGAAATTTGGATTACATAAATCGGTTTTCTAATTTTAATTTAAAGTAATGTCATGACACAATAACTCATTAATTTACACTTTCGTAAGTATGATCTATTTACACACAACATGTTTAAAAACTTTTGTTTATTATGAAAATAAAATCGATTCATTTCGACAACAAGTTAGTAGCAGTAGAGCTCCTTGTAAAAGAATTCGTCCAGGAAAGTACTACCTTATCTATTTCTGCTGTCAAGCGGTAATGTGTTCCAGTTAGTTTTGAAAGGAAAGGGTGCTGGTGAAGTTACAGACATACGGGACTTGTCAACTTATGTCTTAGGGTGTCGGGCGCAGTTGCGGTGCCAGTCAGATTTTAGTGATTTTAAGCTCTGAGTGGTACTTGCAACTGTTATAGACAGGCGTATCGCTTACCACCAGGCGCACGACTTGTTCGACCAGCCGCTTGTATATTAAAAAAACTTTGTCGTTAGTTAAAAACTAATAGTAATTAAATAACAATAACATATACGAAATGAAACTATTTTTCCGGATTTAAATCGCGTATATTTGTTGGTTGACTTTAACAACTTCGCTCACTCAATCGTGACCATGGGACTTGTAAAGGGCCCGAAACGTTGGTTTGTTTGAAAAAACAAATATACGCGATTTAAATACGGAAATAGTTTCATTTCCTATGTGTAACAATTGCGAAAACCTAAGAAACATAAGTTTTTTTATAAAAAAAAACCGACCTTACGACCCGATTCAATGTTGTTATATAAATATTGCAGTTGTTGTATACTTAATGTTTATTTGTACTCACTCGATTGAAATGGCTCTTTTTTCTATGATTTCAGAGAGAGGAGAAACTTATTAATTTGAAGACGTGATCGAGGGGCTTGCACACCGGTTTTCATGGTGCCGCTATCTTTAAGGTCCCGGGTTCGGGTCAATGTAGAAAAAGTAACTTTGTATATTTTTTTATTTTCCCTTTTTTTCTTTCTTCATTTTTTAGTTACAAAATTCATTTTTATTTATACATTGGTACACTCCTATTAGTTTTTCTCTACCTCGAAGGCTATGTGGAAGAAAGAGATCGCTCTTAGCGATAAGACCGCCTTTCCCTACATTAGTTTTTTGTTGTTTATATACTGTTCTTGTGTGTGAGCAATAAAATGTACATCTATCTATCTTTCTACATTGTCTCGGCTCTGGGTGTTTATGGTACCGACTTTGTTTCCGATTTTCATAACACAAGTGCTCTAGTTACTTGCTTTGGGATCGGAGCAATATACATATGTAATGTTGTCTAATATTTATTTATTTGTTTTCTTTTTAATATAAAAAACCAACAACTTGAACATTGAACTTGAACATCGGCCACGACTATCGTGTCGTTGTATTAGATCATGTGGTCTGTGTATTACATCTATATGATGACGTTTAAAAAAACAGACAAATGAGAGTGTGTGCAGTCGCCACTTAAGATATCACAATTTTTTATAAATCCTCAGTGGACATTCATATCACTTCGTATTTCGTAATCGGATTGGACATGTGAGCTCATCAAGTTGTGTAATACTTTCGCTTTATACCGGTTTCGTACTTGGCTTCTTAAGTAGTTTTTATGACTAGTTTTTTATAGCGAACCTCATTAATTCCGCTTCGATATGTGTTACAAGAGCCGTGATAGCCCAGTGGGAGAGCTGTTGCTTTTCAATTGGAAGCTCGATGTACATTTAATTTCTAAGTTACGTACAATGTTTAGTAGCAAAACCTCTTGCTAACTAACGGTAAACCTTTTTGTATTTTTAAAGCCCCGCGACACAAGGTTTCCCTAGGCTTTAAAAAGAACTTGGTATGGACAACACACAAATTATACTCAAACTATCGAGTTCTTATACTCAAACTCACGAGATAAATAAATACAAACTCTACGTGGCAGATCAGCATGGTAACCGTTCTGCCATGGAGACATTTAAAAATAGAAGACATGTGAAGCCCTCAACGCCTAAACTTGGTTACTCAAACAATTCTCTTGTAGAGTCGAAGCTAAAAAATCTCGACCATCGCAGAAAAATAGCCTGCTTTAAACTTTTCAATTTAGTTCCACCCTCACCGTTCCTCCTTTGGTCGACTAGAAGGTCCGGAACACTCAATTTTTATGTCGTTGATATACTACCCATTCGCACTAAGCGCTTTGCTTCCTCCTTTCTGATGCGTACGGCAAAGGAATGGATTACTCTATAATCTGTGTTTCCCGAAAAGTACAATTTGGGGCTATTCAAGGCTAGAATGAACAGGCATTTTTTAGGCAAACGCGTAACATCGTCGGTCACATCGTCCCTTAACATCACGTGAGGTTGTGGCCAAGCGTGTGTCAATTATTTATTCAAAAAAGAAAAAAACTTACTCACAGTACCTTTGTATCAGTGTTAGTAAGAAACTAGCGAAGTTTTTAGTAGAGCTCTTATAGGCGTCAGGAACTTGTCGACTTATGTGTCAGGGCGACGGGCGCAGTGGCAGTGCCCCACAAATCCTTGCATGTTAACTACTCAGTGGCACTGCAACTGCTGCACTTGTTCGTCCCGTCACATGCTTTCATAAAAAAAATTACAAAATATGAAGTCACAATCACACAAAATCGTGGTAGTAAAATATTACTTAAATATGACTTTTGTTCTATACTTAATGATAACACTCACCCCAATCGAAATGTAAGAAATAGATTATTTTTATGATTTTAGAAGGGGAAGGAGGTAGGTCCTTAAATATGGCAAATGTATTGCCGTAGGATTTGAAGTTTTTGTTACGCACTACTTTAAAGCTCATCTCCCTGATTACAACACTATTGCTTTTACTTTTTTTAATAATATGTCTATCGTCATTTTATCCACCTTCTCTGGCGGTGACGTTCAACCAGAAGTTATTTTGTAATCTACTGCTTATGGTAACATGAGCTCATCAACTCGCGTAATACTTTCGCTTGACATCATTCAATCCGGTTTTTAATTTGTATTGTCGATATATGATCTGTAACCATACGTACCTATTAAACATATCGTGTTTTATTATCACTTAAAGTTTAGACATCTTTCAATGGCTACTTTGGTTGGAGGGTCCTTTCCTCGCTGAAGTAACGAGTCGTATTCCCTTGGATTTGATTCGCTAATCGTTTCACCACATGCCAGTAGTCACCAGAGTGGAAGAAGAAGAATAATTGATAATGACTCTTTTAGAAGGCGCTACGACAAAAAAAAAGTTGTTAATAACCAAATATAAAGATCTGCGAGAACACCACCCCACATGGAATACTGCTGCCATCTTTGGGCGCGAGCTTCCGGATGCCAGTATGGGCCCTTTGACGCGGTTCAAAAGAATTGCTGACGATCCTGTGCTTACAAACGATATGGAACCACTGTCTTTGAGGAGAGACTTTGCCTCCCTATGTCTGTTCTATATGTACAGCATGGAGTCCTTCGAAAGGGGTTTGAGTTGAGTCCTAAAGGGTTGGCAATGCGCTCGTGACGTCTCAGGCGTTCATAGGCGACGGTGACCGCTTTTCACCAGCCAGTTGCTGTCTACTTAGTATATAAAAAAAATCTGAAAAATCACGTAGAAAAAATCGTAAGGTCCGCTAGTTCGTTCCGTGGCTTAGTAGGCATTGCGTCTGGCACGATTTTCTGGAAGACGTTGTTTCGAATCCAAGAAAAATAAAAGTCTATAACGAATTATTTAGGAACAAAATATCCAACTTTATGTACAATTTTTATATGAAGATATTTCTCTTTAAGTACTACAGAGAACCTTGCTAAAGTCTCGTCGTCTCGTCTTCGTCTCTCGTCTCGTAGTACTACAGAGAATCTGCTGTCAGTCGCCATCGGGCGCTAGTCGAGGTCGGATCTGTGTTTTTCAAATTTTTTCCCCCTGTTCCTATTAATTCATATTAATTTTGAGCGCGCGGGTTGAGGGACGCGAGGAGCGGCCCCCCACATCTCACCTCCTAAAATGTAAGCTCGTGTTGATAAATCTCGCCTCACAACAAAATTATAAGAAAGAACAAGTCTCCGAAAGGTAAAATATTCACTGTATACGTACTTAACAACTTGCAGAACAGAAGCAATTATACTAAAGTTCACAATTGGTTACTAATAGGGCTGCTCCGTAATTATAAACGTGCTCTATAATTATGAACACGGAAATAATAAAATTTAATATCAAGAACCCTTTTGTAACTTGAAAACTCGAGAGATTAAATTTAAAAGCCCTCGTAAATACCTAATACGAAACGGTCATTGTTGGCATTATTGGAGGTACCTAATAACTTTTCTATTATATTTATCAGAGTCGTCTTTAGTATCGGGCCCCATTAACATTTTTGGGCACCATGGCTTTTCATCGGAATTCAGATCGTTCTACCTGACGCCACCAATTACCAAGCACGACTATGTTATAAGCATTGACTTAGCTTTCAATCAAAAATTATGTGGAATCACCACAGCTACACATAAAAATCATGTTCTTTTATACTTCAAAGAAGGTTCTAATTTTTAGCCAAAAATTGTTTTTGCAAAATATTTAAAAATATTGAGTTTCGATATGATTATTAATATTTCTGTACATAACTAGTGACAACATGAAGTCGTGGTCGTGGACGTGCCTCTTTCGTCTCAGTCGCAGTCCACTGGTGGACATAGGCCTCACACAATTACGCCCAATCCTCGGCTTGTCGCATTCGTCCTTTGCCGAGCCATGGTCTTTACTCAAGAACTCGTTTCCCTATCGGTTATTGGTTCTCCGATAAACTGAGCTTCAGGTTACCATCTATGTCGGATAACCTCATTACGAATCTTATCCTTCAAAGAGACTCTGAGCCTCAGAGTAACCTCCTCCACTCCTCCGATAAAGACATAAGGAGAAAAAATTCAATGATAGTTTATTTTTCTAATTAACGACCAAATACAATGACACAGAGCTGGTATGAATTCAAACCAGTTGAAGACTGAAAAAACCAGGTAGGACTTTCGCCCAAAAAATGCTGTCATATTATGTAACTTACAGGTTAGTGTATCACAAAAGGCAATGCTCCTCTTTTAAATGTCATTGTGTTGTGGCCCAGCGAATGCCAAGCCTACAGACGGCACTGTTAATTATGATTTAAAAGGAAGACGTAAAAGATTTTACGATTCATTAGGATTATTTATAGATTATGAAAAGGCGGCATTTGTGATTAGTGTGGTCAGTAAAATATTTGAAGGTAGAAAACAGAAATAATTGTGAATAGTTCATTTCTTAATATTTATTGTTAGTTAGTTGAATGATTTGTTAAACTCCATTTCTAACCCAAAATTCTACTACGCGTATGGTCAATAATCGTATAATACCTAGTGTATTAAGTAATATTCTTCTGGAAACGGATCTCTCCTATTGGACGAGAATTGAATAGTCTTAAGTGACAAGTAATATGCTCAGCAAATATTATCAACATTTGAAGTTAAATTTAAAAACATTCGGTACAAAAATATGTATGTATTATTAATAATTAGCATGAAAGTTTTGGTGATTATTATAAGTTTAGACTGAGACACAAGTTGACAAGTCCCATATGCCTGTAATTTCACCAGCACCCTTTAAAACCGGAACGCAGTAATGAACCTTGGCGGCAGAAATAGGTAAGGTTAAAAATATGATTAGCGACGACAAGCTCGAATCTAAACTTTATAGTTTAACGCACCGGCGCGAAGTTGCCTGTCTATCGGTTTTCGACAATATATATATTATTTCCGTGCGTATGCTTATGAGTTCTATCAGCTCATGCCGCCCGCCCCCTTTTACCATCGGACATCTAGACGCACGGCGGGATATCATCCGTGCTTTCATCATCTTTTATTATACGCACAGCCCAGAAATGGAATTCCCTGCCTGCGACTGTTTCCGATCTTATACAACCCGAGTATCTTTACGGTGCGAATGAATAGGCACCTTCTGGGCCCGCTCGTTCCATAACAGATCCTATCTTTGCTCCAGAGCTAGACCTCTCTAGCTCTACTGCTACTTACATTGTGTTTTTATAAATAAATAAATCATAATCTCATAGGTAATATCTAGTCGAACCAGTAACTGGTGGTTCAGATATAAGTTGGCACTCATAACTGAACCATCACAACGTTCACGCTTTACCGTTACAAAACGTCCAAGCACAGAAACAAAACCTCAAAAAGGTTACAATCGATGATAATAACGAAATGACAAGTCCGCTACCGTAAGTTCCGGATCGCTGATCGGCCGAGTACGGAAACGGTGACCATCTGACGGTACCACCTGGTGGGGTTAGGAATAGTCGGTTAATGATTAGATTATACTTATAGTAATAATATTTCTGTGTTTATTTGTATTATATATACTGAAAGAGAAAACCATCGAGTATATAACTAGACAGAGACGAAATGTCATTTAATTTGTTTGAAAACTATTCTGCCAAATCATTACGATGACAACAGCACTCCGATTGGCCAGCGCGAATTCGAAACAATTGACGGGTGTTGTCAATTGTTTCACTTCAAAACGACCAGTTTATATAGAGCTTTGGTACAATGGACGAAAATTGAAAAATTACATATTTAATATTTAATTACCGATGAAATGTGATTTCGTTTCTTTTGTTATTGATTTTTTAAATAGAGTTGTATTAGATGTTTTACTGTTTTTCCCACACCACCGAATGGAACAGCCCCCATTGTTACAGATATTATCTTTATTACAACAAATACAGATTATTTTTGGAGTGTACGAAGACGTATACACAGGACAATTGTTGGCGCTGTAATATTCAGCTTACTAATTTGTGATTTCAGAGCAAGACAGGGTTGATTTTCAAAAGTGATATAAGGCCCATTTGCCTAATGAGTTGCCAGAGATGGACGGTCATTATTTCGTCTCTATTTCTGGTTAAATTCGCGATGGAGAAAACATATTCAAATCCCAAAAAAGGTGCATAAGAGCTATACAGCTGCAAACAAATTTTTATTACGCTTCTCATATTAACTCTGCCCTCTTTATATATTTTGGAAATATGTATATTTGTAAAAACGAACATACATCAATTTATAAAGTTATCGGATGTCAGATCAAGGCCTATGCGATCACAGTACTTCGACCTATTGATAACAGGTAGTTACAAAACAGCAAGAAAGACTATAGTTGGGATAGTACAAAAATACGTAATAAACTACCGGATAACATAAAGACATTATCATTCATTGACTTACAAATAAATGGACGACGGGTCTAATACAAAAACCACGAAAAAAATGTCCCAAGTCAACCTATTTAAACGTAGTGACATGTAAAGGAATATGAAAAAGCTAAAACGTTGAATTTAAATTGTAATGTCATCGCAGTTTTGTCTAATTTTGCTTGCTTCGCTGTCAGTCGAACAAACGAAGACTAAAGCGTGAATGACGCTCTGTATACGATTTTAACGCCCTATAAGTTCGGACACTTTTTAGCGCGGACCCGACGTCCATATAATTGTAAGTTAATGTTATCATTAGTATTATTCAAAAAGAAACTGACATCGCCATTGATTGATAAATGTTATTTATGCTATTCGTGATTATCTTCATGACAGCTTATAATTATTCTATTCAAACATATTTTATATCATGTTTTTAATATTTTGTAACTTAAGTATATCTGACATTAATTAATTTATTTATTTATTTAAACTTAATTGCACACAAAACAGTACAAATGGCGGACTTAATGCCATTGGGCGTTCTCTACCTTTAATTGTATTTTTTTATAGAAATTTATTTTGACGTTTTAACCGAATTACTATTTTCTTGATATTTCTATGCCGCTTGTTGGTAAAATATGCTGAACTATTATTGTAATATATTTACAAAAAATAAATGATATTCGTTTCTATAGTATCTGTTGTGAGTACTTGCGAATATGGCACGTGACTTACGTACGTAGAGAAAAAAAAAGATCTCGGGGCACTGCCACTGTGCCCGTCACCCAGAGACGTAAGTTGGCAAGTTGTGCCTGTAATTTCACCAGCAAAAGCGAAACGCAATAATGCTCGCATTACTATTTGGCGCGACACTCATTCTCAAGGAGTTCTACTTCTAAATTACACATTGCATGGACGAAATAAAATACGTACTCAAACCATTGACTTACAAATAAATGGACGACGGGTCTAATACAAAAACCA
>NW_020654520.1:4423607-4457043 GCF_003589595.1 Hyposmocoma kahamanoa
GCGTTTGCATCGATGCAATCACCTATAAATCCTAAGTGTAGTATGCAATCGCGCGCTTCACGAACACACGCTTGCATCGCTGTTAAAAGCCGCTTTGTGTAACTCTTTGTTTCGCAGAACTCAGCCACTGCTTGTTCGTCTCGTCATATAGTATAATAAAAAAACAACATTGGCTCGAGCCGCATAGACCGCAAATACGTCACTATGCTTGACACGAGAAGCCGTAGCGATCACCAATCCGCGCTTACAACAGCAATAATAAATTCGAAAAATATTCGACTTCATATTCATTTGTGGGTACAGTGAGCGTGATTTGTCAGAAAAAAGTGAGTGACAAAGGTAACGCCGCAAGAATGATTATATTATATACTGTTCATATAGCTGTCAATGGCTGCTGCGTTGTTGACTCGTCACCATCGAACGTGTAATTGTTCCGAAATAGTGAAAAAGTGAATATTTCAGACATTCATACACGTAACGCTACAACCAGATTAATAACGCTCACACTCAACATAGCCCCGCACTAGGGAAACCCTGTGTCGCGGGTGCCATGGACACATACATAGACAACCACAAATTACACCCAAACTCACGAGAGAAATAAATGTAGGCCATACAAATATTTCTCCCGGCCCGGGAATCGAACCTGGGACCTCTGCGTGGCAGTCCGGCATGGTAACCGTTCGGCCACGGAGGCAGTTTAAAGATTAGTGAAAACATTCAAACTAGGCGTAAACTTAGAATAATAACGCATAGAATGATAATTTCATATGAAACGAACTGTCACAAGTGAGGCAAAAATCAAATTCATGTAGGCTAGTTTTAGTAGTAGGTTAATTTTCGGTTTTAGTGAATATTTATATAAAAATACAAGTTGAAACGCGTTACTTCCTTGTGGAATTTGATGTTAGTATCTATTTTATGTTTGTCTGACGTATTTTTACACTCATTTACCGCACATTTCGTCATTTTTAGCTAAAATTCTGGAGCTGTTCTATGCGTTATTATTCTAAGGGCGTAAACATATTTTTTGTGCAAATGTACAATTCCATTAAATTACCGGTTAGGCCATTTGAATTGACTACAATGGCTACATCTGAATAAAAACTTTTTTCATATTTTTTTCAACCTATTTACAAGCCTTGTTCTTGTCTTTATAATTACCCTACTTGGTTATAAAATGTGTAAAAGGTATTATGCATACGGAAACACACAACTAATTAATATGAAAATGCGTATATAACAAGTAGATCATTATCATACATACATATATCACACATACTCTACTCAAGTTATAATACATTATAATGCATAATGTAAACACTGTAGGTTACATGTTTGTAAACTTTGAACAATAAAAACTTATTTCACATTGCGTCACTTCTTTAAAAATCATTAAATTGTGTCGTAATTACAGTTGTACTTTAAGGTTTTATATTTTATGGTTCTGTATTTGTTTCCAATTTGTAGTAGTGTTTTTGCTATCACCGCTTAACTAGGAGCAAAGTTCGAGTTTAAAAAACTTTATTCTTTTAAGAATAATTCACTTAAATTATAACTATAGGAGTAATTAAACATTAACAACTATAATTACTATGTTGCATTCTTAACAAATGCATAACTGTTGTTTACTTTAAAAAAAAAAACGAAATTTTGGTGATAAGAATTTGACAATTTTGCACATTAGATTGCACTAAATATAATATCAAATAAATTTACAAAACAATAATGTTTGCAATCATAACGAAGAGAAATAATAATTATATGTATGAATACAATATCATAATTGTTAGTTGCGCCTGATGAAAATTACGAGCAACACACAAGTTTATGCGATAAAGTAATTTAAATACATTATTTTATACAGGCGCGTTTCGAAGTGTACATTAAGAAAATATTGTTATGCTCTTATTTTTTACTATATACGTAAATAATTAGGCTCCTAATAGTGTGGTAAATAATGTGTAAGTATGTAGTTTACTAGCTAGATGTTGTTGTAACAGAACTAGTTTGTGGTGTGCCAAATATTTATACTGGGTCAATGTTCTGGGATATTAAAATAAATAATTTCGTCCGGGTTCTTTATACTTTCATGATGGATGCTCTATGTGTGTAGAACCCACCTTTATAAATATTACTGACCTATCTTTTCAAAACGGAAAAACTAACGGAGATCGAAATAGTCAGAACACTTTATCTAAACTTGAAGTAATATGCGAAGTGTGGATATTATCTCCCTCTGAAATCTTGGAACGATTATAAATAAAAGTTAAAAAATTCAAAACAGTAATTGCACGTAAAAATAGTTACACACATAATTAGAAAATTGAGTTATTTTTATTAGGATAAATATTTAGAAAGTAATTACTGAATTTTTGAAAAGTTCTAGCCAACCGACTTCGTGGTTCGATAAAACCATAAATGACGCACATTTTAAAGTAATCAACAACGACATAGCTTCATTTGCAACGAATTGTTTTGATATTTTTTTTGTTTTTATTTTTCTACTTTAACAATCTGCCGTATTAGTTCATGATTTTTACACTAGTGGTTGTTTTGGCTGTCTTCTATACAAGCTAAAGTTATCATAAATTAATTTTTATTTATTATTGTAATTATTTTTTTCGACGCACAACCCTTACGCTCAATGGAAATGTTTTTTAACCGACTTCAAAAAGGAGGAGGTTCTCAATTCGTCTCTACGTTTTTTTTTTGTATGTATGTTACGCGATAACTCCGCCATTTGTGAACATATTTTGATGATTCTTTTTTTGTTGGAAAGAACATACACACGCCAGCATATCAAGCTACACATTGATGTATCTTGTTCCGTTGCACTGGAGGCGATTTTTAAACAAAAATGTGTAGTGTGATGTGCCGTTGTCCGTACCTCGGATGTGGTACCATTTAAATTTCAAGAAAATATTCCACCAGGGGGTGAATGACTTTTAAGGTCGGTTTTTTTAACCGGAGGTTTTATAACCGACTAAAAAAGGGAAAGGGTTAAGTGAAAAAGGAAAGGTAATTCGATCTGTTTTTAATGATTATATTAGTTACAGACATCGTAGTAAAGTTAAAAAAAAAAAAAAAAAGCCTTGTTACACATGAAAAATAGGTATAGAGGTGGAGGTGGATGTATTAACCGCTCTATGTGTGTTACTTAAATGAAGTTTAGGTCTTTTTTCATAATACCAAATGACGGGACGAACCATTCGTGCGCATGATGTTATGCGACTGTCCTTGACAAGTCCCATGCGCCTGTAATTTCACCAGGACCCATATGAGTTGCCCTTGTGGGCATTACTGTAATGCTCACATTACAGCTTGTCGGCAGAAATAGGTATCTACTCTTTCACAAGGAGCCCCACTGTTTCTGGCAGGTAAATTGTACACAGCCTATACCAAATTGTGATTACGAATGGAGAGCAAGAGAGAGACATTCATAAGTGTCTAGGCGGCCATTATTATTTTTCATCAAATGAACCGTTCGCTTGCTTGCTGTTTGAATTGTATAAAATTAATAAATGTGTCTAAAATTTACAATGCGTTCTAGGGTCGGGATCCTTGACATTCTAGGTGCTTGTCACTCTATTGTTCGACGTTTGCGCAGGTATTTCCTTAACGTGTACTTAGAAGTACGAGTATTTACATACAGTCTTATAATTAAACTGCCTCTATGATCGAATGGTTACCATGCTAGACTGCCACGCAGAGCCTTGAGAAATATTTATATGGTCCACATTTATTTCTCTCGTGAGTTTGAGTCTAATACGTGGTTGTTTTTTCTAGGATATTTAAACCGTTTCCGGTTCTCATTCCTTAATTTATATTAATATTAGGTGGGATTATTTTATCAATGGATTTGTTTTTATTAATATCCAGTGAGGGCACGAACAAGTCTTGCGCCTGATGGTAAGCTACACGCCTGCCCGTAACAGTTGCTTTGCACACAGAGCCTTAAATCGCAAAGATCTGAGGGTCACGGCCACTGCGCCTGTCACCCTGAGACATAAGTCGAAAAGTCCCGAGTCAAGCGATTCCCGTACCCGCCGAGGCATATACAGTGCTTTTCTCAAACTGTATGAGGAAATAATAAAAGGTGAAACCACTACGCTACCACGGCGTCAGCGTTTAATTCATTTCATGAATTATATCGACTGCTATATGATTTACGCTTTACGAAAATTCTAATTACGAATACGCTTATCAACAGGGTTAAGAAACAAAAACTGACGGAAGTTATGTAAAACTAACGCAAATTGCGATGCCAGCACTGCATAAACAAAACTTCAAATAATAAAAATAAATATTTTATCTATTCCAACAGCTTTAAAAGAAGATTACAGTTCAAAGAGAATTTTATTAATAATAGATCAAAGAAAAGCGTTTAGATGTAATTTATAAACAACAGTACAAAAACTTGTAAAGCAACTTTGTCTTAAGACTGCAATTAGTAATACGAGATATAACGATAGTTGAATAGTAGCAACGACTTTACAATCGACGACACTGAATACATAAGGAAGTCGTCCAAGCAAGTACTGCCACGATAGTTATACCAAATTAAGTTATTACCAGAAACAATACAGGACCATGTGTGTGAGGATATTTAATGCATTACCTTCTGATATAAAAATGATAAATGATAATCTTCTATTTAAACGTAAGCATTTGTTAATAAAAATGGAAGTATTAGATAAGTATAAAGAATTTGCTACTCCGAAAATTAACTGCACGTAAAAATATTCAACACAAGCGCAGCTATTTTGCACGATTTAACCCTCACTGACAAATTAATTTTCACCTCACTAGCTCGGAAAGGCTTTCTTTCTTATTAAAATGTCTGAAAATCTGTAGGGCTAGCACATAAAGTGCTAGATATGGCTAGTCTCGCGCAAGTCGAACGAAACACACTCTATTGTAATAGACCTACTGCGCGCAAAAGCGTATTTTCCACGCTAGCGTGGAAAAGGTTTTTGAAATTCGAACTTGACGATAGACTGTGGTGCATCTCACTTTATCTTTCGGTGAAAAAAAAAAAGATAATGACACGTTGTTAAACTACGCGATTTGTCGTATATTACCTATATATTATATATAGGTTAGGTAATACAAATTCGTTGCTATATTTTATTCTTATTATTGTTGACATTAAATTGACAACGATAACTAATCGTGTTTATTAAATTATTTTAATTCGTCGAAGTACTAAAATAATTTCAATAACCACTTAATAACACAAAATTAAAGTACAAGCAAAAAAAAAAGTGACGAGGTGTAAATTCAGAACGCATCCGGAGATATTTTCTTTTCTTTTAATTACAATAATGGGATGTAAGGGGGCACACACCATCACAGCTCTTATTGTCAACCTCACCTGCACGCGGTACATCCTGCAGTAACCGACGAGGCTCTGGCGACCGGTAGTAGGCGGTATAGCCCTTCCCCACATTGGCGCTGTCAAATCTGCTGGCTACCGACGGGCAGCAGCGTCGGTAGTACAAAGGCAGCGCCCTGCGATCTCCAACCCGCATGCCCAGCGTGGAGATTATGGGCAATAACCCCCTTCATGGACGGTACAACCAATCGAAGGCCCCCAGTTCCCGGTCGCCCCGCTATTCCTGGTCACGGTAGCGGCCATGGTACCGGCGGGGTAGGGGGTGCTAAGAATCCCCGGGCTACCGCAGGCTACCAAAAACAACTGACCCTGGCTACGTTTAACGGACGAACTCTTAGGCTTGACGAACACCTTGCACAGTTGGAAGTGGAACTGGAGAACATTAGATGGCATGTTCTGGGGCTGTGTGAAGTCCGAAGAGAGGGAGAGGACACCATAACCCTAGACTCGGGCCATCTACTGTACTTCCGCGAGGGTGATCAAACATCCCAAGGTGGTATAGGATTCCTCGTCAACAGAGTCCTCTCTAACAACGTTGAAGAGATCTCCAGTGTGTCGAACAGGGTAGCGTACCTGATCCTTCGGCTATCAAAAAGGTATAGCCTGAAGATCATTCAGGCCTACGCACCGACCTCGACACATTCGGATGACGATGTAGAAGATATGTACGAGGACATATCGAAAGCCTTACACAACACCACCAAGGCTCACTTCAACGTTGTTATGGGGGACTTTAACGCTAAAGTGGGATTCCCAAATCTTGACGAATCTCGAGTCGGCCCGCATGGTTATGGAGTAAGGAATCACAGGGGGCAAACGCTAGTCAACTTCCTCGAGCACGAGGGGCTTTTCTTGATGAATTCGTTCTTCAAGAAAAAGCCTCAAAGGAAGTGGACTTGGCGAAGCCCCGACGCTGTGACTAAAAATGAGATCGATTTCATCCTGACGGACAAGAGACACATATTCAGAGATGTCTCAGTGATCAACAGGTTTAGCACCGGATCTGATCACCGACTTGTACGAGGCTCTCTGAATATCGATGTCAAACTTGAAAGAAGCCGCTTGATGAAGTCCACGCTCCGTCCTAATCCACTCCAGATCATGGCGGGCTCCGAGAAGTTCCATGAACTTCTCGAAGCGAGATTCGTCGAGCTGGAACCCACCGAGGACGTTGACGAGGCCCTACAAAGCGTGGTTGGGACGCTGAGAAGCGAGGGCATCAAATTCTGTCAATTGCAGCGTACGGGAAAGAAGTCTAAACTCTCGGATGGGACTCTGCGACTTATGACGAAAAGACGCGATGACATCCAGGCCACTTCGTCAGAGAGGTCATACCTAAACAAGCAGATTGCGAAGATGGTACGGCGTGACCTTCGGAGCTCCAATACACGCCTCATTGAGGAGGCGATAGAGCGAAACCGAGGGTCCAAAGTATTCACTCAGCAGCTTGGAAGGAGCCACCTGACGAAGCTTACAACGCACGATGGCCTAACCGTTACGTCAAAGCCGCAGATACTCGCCGAGATAGAGGACTTCTATGGCCGTTTGTACGCTGTAAATGCTCCTCGGGTCCAGCGTGACAATCACGATTTGAGAGCCACCTTGACGCGCCACTATACCGACGACCTGCCAGAAATCAGTCAAGACGAGATCGTGTTGGCTCTAAAACAGCTTAAAAATGGAAAAGCCCCCGGTGAAGACGGAGTTACTTCAGGGCTTTTGAAGTCTGGAGGAGTTCCTATTATCCACGAACTTCAGAAGCTCTTTAACTTGGTCATTCACTGCGGGATAACTCCACGGGCGTGGAACAGGAGTATTGTAGTTCTCTTCTTTAAAAAGGGAGATAAAACTCTACTGAAAAACTACCGACCCATCTCACTTCTGAGTCACGTCTACAAGCTGTTTTCTAGAGTCATCACGAATCGCCTCGCAAGAAGACTCGACGAGTTTCAGCCACCGGAACAGGCCGGGTTTCGGGGAGGATATGGCACCATAGACCACATACACACAGTGAGGCAGATTATACAGAAGTCCGAAGAGTATAATCGGCCCCTGTGTTTAGCTTTCGTGGACTATGAGAAGGCCTTTGACTCTGTCGAAACCTGGGCTGTCCTGGAATCCTTACAGCGGTGCCAAGTGGACTATCGTTATATACAAGTGTTGAGATGTCTTTACGATGCTGCTACCATGAGTGTCCAAGTACAGGACCAGCAGTCTGAACCTATCCAATTACGCAGAGGGGTGAGACAGGGGGATGTCATATCCCCGAAACTGTTCACCGCTGCATTGGAGGATATGTTTAAGACGCTGGACTGGAAAAGGATGGGCATTAACATAAACGGCGAGTACATCTCACACTTGCGATTTGCAGATGACATAGTCCTAATGGCAGAATCGCTGGAGGAACTGGATCAGATGCTGAACAGCCTAGCATCCGCCTCGCGGCGGATTGGTCTCGGCATGAACTTTGATAAAACCAAAGTCATGATCAATGACCACATTGATCCGAGACCCATCTGCGTAAATGGCCACCTTCTTGAAGTTGTTTCCGAATACACTTACCTCGGGCAGATTCTGCAGTTAGGTAGAAATAACTTCGAGAAGGAGGCCAGGAGGAGGATTCAGCTTGGCTGGGCAGCGTTTGGGAAGCTACGTCGAGTCTTTTCGTCGCCCATCCCGCAGAGCTTGAAAACAAAGGTTTTCAACCAGTGCGTCCTACCAGTTCTAACGTACGGAGTTGAGTCGTGGACACTCACGATACGGCTAGTCCACCAGTTTAAAGTCGCTCAGCGAGCTATGGAACGAGCTATGCTCGGAGTTTCTCTGAAAGATAAACTCCGTAATGAGGTTATCAGACAGAGAACCAAAGTGATCGACATAGCTCTTCGGATAAGCAAGCTGAAGTGGCAGTGGGCTGGACATATCTGCCGAAGAACCGACAACCGCTGGGGTAAACGAGTTCTTGAGTGGAGACCACGACTTGGCAAACTTAGTGTGAGCCAGATGGAGTGACGATCTGCGGAAGATTGCTGGCAGGAAATGGATGCGTCAAGCCGAGAACAGGGCGAAATGGCGTGCATTAGGGGAGGCCTATGTCCAGCAGTGGACTGCAATAGGCTGATGATGAATTACAATAATGACTGTACTTGCTAGATGAACGACGTCGTTCATCTAGCATTTTCCTCGCTATAGTGAGGTGAAAAATTGTGTGTTTCGTTCGGCAGATAAGTTATTTTGAGTCTCGTGCCTTGAAAGCCTCGCTACGCTCAGGAATCTATTATTAAACAACTCGCTTCACTCGTGGTTCAACTTAGCTTCCTTCGCTTGTTCAAATTTCAATACAAGCACTCGCCTTAAACAACAACTTTACAGCCTTGCATAACAAATAACTATTACTTCCATTTTTATTAAACGTAACCTGTTATCATGGCTACGAGATAAAAATTTACATTTCATTAAAGACTTCTTAACACATTAATCTCAATAAATTTGGTCATATAAACTTATTTCAAAAAATATATACTATTATTGTTATCTAAGCTAACTCTCAGTACTCAGATTATTTATATATTTTTTGTGTGTATGTCACGCATTTACTCTGATATTCGTGAACCTATTTCGATGATTCTTTTTTTGTTGAAAAGAAGTGGTCCTCAGAAGTGGTCCCATTTAAATTTGAAGGAATATTCCACTTCTAAAGGTGGCAAATTAGAGGATTTATCCGGTGTATTGTATTTCAATAAAACTTGGCAAATAGGTGTAATTCCACAATTTTTTTAGGTCTATTTATTGTAAAAAAGTTATAATTATATATAGATATAATCTCTAAGAGTGGCTCTTTGTAAGTAGAAATTTTGTTTACATTTATCATTACGAACGTATTTCAAATATCGCACCCGTCATAGAAGAATGGCATAAATGGAGTTACGTCAAAAATGTTTATTGCTAAATAAGATACAGAAAAATATAACCCACATCCTCACCAATTCTTGTAACTCTATCTACAATATTAGCCGATAGAGTTACAAGAATTAGAGAGGATGTGGGTTATATTGTTTTGTACCTAAAGGACCTATAAACGTTTTTGACGAAACTCCACTCATGCCATTCTTCCATGATAGGTGCGATATTTGAAATACGTTCGTAATCATAAATGTGAATAAAATGTCTACTTACAAAGAGCCACTCTTTAGAGATTTGAATGTGGAAAATGTAAACGAGTGATCAACGGCCTGCAAAAACTATAATACATGAGGGGGATTTTTGTACATTTTTATAAGATACACCCTGGTCAATTTCCGCGGGAAGTAAAAAATGTTCGAAATTCACAGGACGCAAATAAACTCTTTTAGCGGCAGATAAAAATTTGCACTAATTCAATTGAAAATGGACATGTCGGGGCCTGTATGAGTGTTTAATAATAATTACCGGTTAAAATTTTATTTTTCACCATTTTTCACTATGGCTACAATATAAACTATTTTGGCGATAAATACAAATTTCTTCTAATTCGACTGAAAATGACATGGCATCATAATTTGGGGTAAAAATTTTGTTTCCGCTGTTTTTCGATGTAGCCGTAATTTATTTCTGTAACTTGCTTAGCTCGGACTGAAAATTAGCACGAAAAGATTTCTAAGATTGTTTGATAATAAGTAGTGGTCATAATATGTTTTTGTAATTTTTAAATATGGCCGCCATTAAAGAGATATTTAAATTTTTTTAAAACAAAGTCCTAAGTGCCGAGGCCGCAGGCCGAGGTCCTCCGAGGGCGAAGCCCGAAGCGTCCGCACGCCTTCGTATGGAGGTAATTATATACGGAGGCGTAATAGATTACGAGTACAAGATCTCACAATTGTAAAAATGTAAGGCATACTTCCCGATGTAGTGAAAATGAGATACTTATTATAGCGTTGTTGTAACTCTGCCATATCTGTCAGATTCTATTTTCTTGAAAGCTATGCCAAAGAGAAGTATTTAGGGGAAAAAATGCCAAACTACTGCCGAATTTCCTGTACTATGAATACCAAAACAACGATAATCCAGAATACTCAGACCAAAATCAACTTAGAAATGTTCGTTTCTTAATTTGGCCCAAATCGGGAATCGATCTCATCAAGCGCCCATAGTACTAACTGCTGTGCCACCGAAGAGCATGAGCACACCCCGTAAACTGAACCCGACCACGCACCGCATTCGTATATATCTTCAATTTTCTATTATGTTTTTTCCAAAGTGGTTGATCCAACGCTTTCATTATTATGCGGAATCAACCAAAACCATTTGAGGTTGTATCTACTCTTAAACTAATTACTATAAATGCACTATGTTTAGATGATTATAAAAAATAGTAGTATAGTAGGCATAACCACAATAAGCACGTTGTGGGTTGCCCTACCATCGCTTAGGTCTCACTTAGGTCACGACTGTAATGTCTTGATACCACTTGACTCAGACCCGGTTCAATGTCATCAGTTAGTTTATTCGCGCTCATATGATGACAGGTACGTGGTTCTGATCAATAAAGATAAACAAAGAATATTTTGGCGTTAGTAACTTCGTTACGTAACTTGACAAAGTGACATATCGACTGTGAACTAGCACCTGGTACTATATAAATTTTCTAATAATTTAACTTTTTAATATTATTTTATACTATTCCATACTCCGCAGCGTTGCAAGAAATTTCATCTTAGATACATTTAATTTTGGCGCCAAAATCGACGACATTCAACTTATAATACTCTAACCTGATGACTGACTATAGAAATGACGCAAAAAAATATTTTCTTCATCCTGTAAAATTGACAAAATTGAGATAGCACCGGTTGCCAGTTCACAGTCAGTTAATTGGTAACATTGACTTACAATTAATTATATGGACGTCGGGTCCGCGCTAAAAAGTGTCCGAACTTACAGGGCGTTAAAATCGTATACAGAGCGCCATTCACGCTTTAGTCTTCGTTTGTTCGACTGACAGCGAAGCAAGCAAAATTAGACAGTACTGCGATGACATTACAATTTAAATTCAACGTTTTAGCTTTTTCATATTCCTTTACATGTCACTACGTTTAAATAGGTTGACTTGGGACATTTTTTTCGTGGTTTTTGTATTTGACCCGTCGTCGTCCATATAATTGTAAGTCAATGATTGGTAAGGTCGTTTTTAAAATATGTCATATTCACATTTAAAATATGTAATTTTAAGAAAAACTTTCATAGATTTCTCGCAGATGGCGCTGTGGCGGAAAAGTAGTTAAAAACCAAAAACAATTATCTGCAACAAGCACAGAAAAATTCCTAATTTTTTTTAAATTCTGTAGCTCAGTTGGAAGAGCGTCCGTACGGTATGCTGAAGGCTTTGGTTCGAATCGAGCCGGATCAAAGGATTTTTTCTTAGTGTTCGTTCTTTATATTGATAATTATTACAAAGTAGTAGGGTAATTTGACAAAAAATAATTGAATATCGTGTAGAACATCGTGATATTGAATAAAACTTAGTGTAGCGCTGGTCAGCGGAAGGGGTGCGTAGAAAATTGTGTATTTATACAAAGGGAAAAGACAAAAAGTTTATGCGGCTAGGGACCAAACAGTGTGTCTCATTGACGTGAAAATACAAGGTTCAGTGCCGATCGACGTTAACTTAGCAGTAAGTAAGGACCGATATGTCTCATGATAGCGCGTTTCAGAGTACAACTAGTGCCATCTAGCGGTGGCGCGGTGGAATTAATGGCGTGTTAAAGTTGTGGTGTTACATTAGTATAATATATAACATATTTTTTTTATTATGATTACTGTGGCAACACTGGGCAGGCGAGGGCGGGGAGATGTTAGATATAACTTGTACGTGGGGGATACTTGGACAAGTTTTTTTTTGTAGTAGGTAGTAGAGCTCTGAAAGTGTTCGTCCAGGGAAATACTGCCATCTTACCTATTTTTGCCGCCATGCTAATGTTTTTGCCAACGTTTCTGCCTTCCGATTTTTAATAATTTTGTTTTTGCTATAAGACGTAACGAAGGTCATAAAAAAATCATTATGCTTATTAAATTCATTTTTTGAGCGGATCCTTAGGCTGATTTCCGAGCAGTGCAGATTTATCAGCGGACCGTCGTCCGCGCGGAGCACCACCGGAGCGGAGTAAGACGTGTGATGTTAGAACATCGTTTCACAGTGACGTGGATTGCTCCGTACAGAACACGCTCTGCGTGAACTCCGCGCGAGCCACTCGTCCGTTCATTGTCAGCAACTCTGTTTTCGGTGAATATCCACACTAAATTAAATACTCGACTCGGAACACTGCGGATTCTACTCATGTGGACAGCCCATACGGGCCGTACGCACAGCTGTGAAACCAGCCTTAATTTCAAATGACCAATGGAAATGTAAAATTAGTAACAAATGAGAAATTTAATTTTGTAGACAAGGAAAGAGACTAATTTTCAAAATTATGTAATAATAATGTGCCAGATAATCGCACCAATCACCCATATTAGACTAGGGAATTCCATATACTATGAGTATCAGAGCAACTCTGGGGTGCTACCCAGAACACTTAATGAACAGAAATTCGTGTTTCACTTGTTAGCAACCCTAATAGTAAATTAATAAAACTTACAATCGATTAAAATCCTGAAAAGTATCCTTCACTAGACATCGAACTGTGCGTCTCAAAAACATAATTGACAAGAAATATGGAACCAAAAAAGCTTGTACTTAGTAACCTTATGGTTTGACCTTCCGCCTCTAGCAGAGTCCGTGGGTTCGAATCTCACCTCTAAATTTCTCGGAATTTATGTGCGAAGTTTAATTTGAAATTCACCATGACCTTTTCGGTGGTAGAAAACGTCGTGATGACATCTGCACATTGAAAAAGGTTCACAACGCTCAGAAAACGTTTGCAGCATCCGACCCGTGTTAGGCCAGCGTGGCGGACCAGGGCCTAAACCCTCGCCTGAGAGGAGACTGGTGCCCAGCAGCGGGGCGTATAGGGTGATGATGATGATGATGGAACTTATTAAATGGAACTTAATTACAATCACAAATAATTTATATATAGGGTGTCCCACGGCTATGCCACACGAAGAAAAAGTACCTTAAATACCGTAGATAGAAAATTTTACTGAAATAAGACATCATTTTGATTTTAAAATCAATTCGAACTGAATTCAAAAATTATTAAATAATTGCCTGTCTGAGCTGGGAATCGAACCCGCCGAATGTGAAAAAAAATCATTTTCCTGAACAAAATTTCAAATTATATGTTATTATACAATTATATAATAACACATAATTTGAATTTTTAATATAATTATATAATATTAAATGTTATATCTCATGGTCTTCCTTATATTTAAGATGTTATGTTATTTAGAAGAAAACAATCCTTATGGAGTCTTTCGATAAGTATAGTAAATTATTCACGTTTGGCGGGTTCGATTCCCGATTCAGACAAGTGATTATTTAAAAATTTTTGAATGCAGTTCGAATTGTTTTTAAAATCAAAATTAAGTCTTCTTTTAGTAAAATTTTCTAACAACGGTATTTAAAGTACTTTCTCTCCGTGTGGCATAGTTGTGGGACATCCTGTATAATATGCAAATCCAAAATAAACCTCACTTGTAAGCATAACCACCCATGTGACCACCCTAATTTAACGATATAGGATAGGATTATAGGATAGCACCCCATCCTTAGGGTTACTAACTGAAGTGACACTATATTTGTAAATTTAAATATATATAATTTTTTATATTTGCTTTACACAGTTCGCCACGAAGGTCAAAGACAATTAGTTCATTTTTAGCTAGCAATCTGTCATAAGTAATATGTACGTCGGTTAGAATAATGTGTATCCTCATACAAACATTTGCACAGATTTAAGAACGTAAGTTTGCTTAACGTGGACATTTTGAGACTGACATTCGGCGCGTGTAGACTGTGCCTTAATAAAAAAAAAGAATTATAAATGGAACGTGCATTTTTCAAATATTAAAACAAAAAAAAAGAACAACAAAAATGAAATTACCTGTGATTTTAATTTTAAATTCCATGTTTCTTGTCAGTTGTGTGCTCGGGATGCACAGTTCCAAATTTGTGGAAGGTTATTCGTCAGGATTTTTAAGCGATTGTGAGTATTATTTATATACTATTAAGATCGCTAACAAGAATTTATATTCACTGTAAACATATTTTCATGTCATTCATTAAATAACTTTAAACTTTAATGACTTTAAAAAAGGAGGAGATTCCCAATTCCACTGTTATTTAATTTGTGAATCGATTTTCATGATTCTTTTTTGTTGGATTGAGGGTACCTCAGTATTGGTTCCATTTAAATTTCAATAAAATATTGCAAAGTAATTTTTTTTTATTGACTTAACTTAATCTAGTTTACATACTACATATGTATATATCATTACTTGTGAACTTTTTTAAATATAAAAACACTTATGTCAGAAGCCGCCGCTCTTATAATCCAGTACAGTGGTGTAAGTGACGGGACGAACAAGTCGTGCACCTGGTGGTAAGTGACAAGCCTGTCCGTAACAGTTGCAGTGCCACTCAGAGCTTTAAATTGTAAAAATCTTAGGGGCACTGCCACTGCGCTCGTCACCCTGAAGCATAAGTTGACAAGTCTTATGTGCCTGTAATTTCACCAGCACACTTACCCTTCTAAACCGAAACGCTGTAATGCTCATACTGCTTGGCGGCAGAAAGAGGTAAGGTGGTACTTCCCTGGACGAGCTCTTATTACTTACAAAATAAAAATCTTTTATTTCGGACCACAGTAATCCATATAAATTAGTAGGTTAGTAACATAACAACTTATAACTATGTTAGTTATTAGGGTTAGTACAATTACATAACTAAAATTAATAAAAAACTTAGATTAAGTGCTGTCTTTATGTTATTTTGACTAATTAAAGTTAAAAACTAATTATGTGCATAGGGGCATGTGAAAATTCCACCTCTGAGGGTGGTAAACTAGGAGATGAATCCGGTTTCGCGCACTTTCCGTTAACCGATTTTAATAAAACTTGGCAAATAGATGTTCCTAATTCCACGAACTTTTGAATACCTTATTTTTAATTTTACAAAGAAAACATTCCAATTTACACTACATTAAGTTTTACAAATTATTGTATTGAATGAATTTTTATTAAGTTTAATTTATTATTAATTATTAATAGAAATTAGAATAAACTAAAACATATTAATTAGTACTGCAGTCTTATGTCTGTTTGGGATTTTTCATTAGAGGAAATACTGGATCCCAAACTGGTGGTGGTGTAAAATTAAAAATAAGGCATTTAATTAATAACTATTGTAACTATAGTGAAAAAATAGGGTGGTTTGCATTAATATTAGACATAACTGGTTGAAGACTGTACCACCTCAGTCAACCGTGACCATGGGACCTGTAAAGGGCCCGAAACGTCGGTTTGTTTGAGAAAACAAATATACGCGATTTAAATCTGGAAAAATAGTTTCATTTCCTATGTGTAACAATCGCGAAAACCTAAGAACTCGATATAAACAAGCTGTAATTTGAAATTTTTATTGACTTGATATTCAATTCTTTTTTGTGATATATCAATAAAATAGGGTTGCCGCGGCAAGGTGCCCAAGATGCTGGCAGCTTTCCCCCTTTGAATGGCTATACTAATGCATTGGGCAAGGTAGCTGCCGGCCCTTGGGTTGTCCAGACTGTACATGTGAAGGGCATTGGGACCCCACGGGCCAAGGGTTTCGACTCCAAAGGCTGTAAATAGGTAGTCGGACTCGAGATCCTGGTACTTATTACTTTTTATTGCTGCTGTGCTGGAGATGGAATGGGGCAAGTGTGTCGGCACATGTGGCGTCCGACACCAGTGCCCGGCCCATAGTTTTTAGCTTTTATTATACCTTACCTGTATATTATCACATAGATCAATTATATATTAGAAGTACAATAAGTCTACGATATGCTACTTCTGTGCCATCTGAAAATCTTTTTTCAGTGGCTAATAACAATATAATTGAAAGTCGTAACCGAGTGAGGGCAAAAATTCCAAAAGTTTCAAAATTAATTTTTAAACGATTTTTGCGAGATCGATTCAAAACCATATAATCTGATTTGTGAATCGATTCAGAGGCATATGATCCAATACGATCCAAATAATCGATTCAAAGCAAAACAACGTACATCCCTGGCCTAACTTGCCAAGTTTCAAGCACGCACGATCATAATAAAGTTATTGTTACGTTTAAAGTTCAAAAAAGTCAACCGACAGTTATGAATAATGAATGACGCGGAAAATGAATAAAATTGTATTAATGAGTCTCAATAATATTATAATATAATAAAAGCCGCTGCGTGTTTCCTAGCTAACATCAGTTGGAACTGATCAGTTAGTTGTAACTTTACATTTTTATTGAATTGATATTCAATTATATTTTGTGAAATTACTCCACTAGTTTGTTTGTAATTATCAATACAAAGATCGAACACTCAGAAAAAATTCCTTCGATCCGGCCGGATTCGAACCGACGTCTTCTAGCATACCGTGTCAGACGCTATACCAACTAAGCCACGGAACGAGCCAGCGAACCTCACGAATTTTTCTATGTGCTTGTTGTCGAGATGAGACGAACGGGTCTATATTTTAAATATATATATATATATATACAAAGGAGATTTCTATCGACTGCTGTGATGGCAAACTATATCGGCACTCTACAGTACTCTGGGTTTTACATTGCAGACAGATAGCGTGAGTTTATTCGCACTAAAGAAGCACTGAAGGGTTAAAAAAATCCATAATTCTCGTAAATAAGTTTTTGTAAACATTATATTAAAAAAGCGTAGCCGTAGTAATATTTTCCGTAGTAATTTGCACAATTAACAAGTGAGTAACATAAGACTGCGTCAACTGCGTCAGAAGTTGTGGGTGAAGCGCTAGTAAGCGATTTATTTCATGACAATGCATTATAATTATTAAATTTATATTTTGATTGTGTGTATGTCCAAATCTTTGCACTTAGTTAAGTAATACATTTTGTTATACTATGATATAATACTTAGCCTAATAATATATTTTGTATTGTTAACGTCCTAAACGTTACGAGCTTGTGGCGTGGTAAATAAAAAATTTGAATTTGGAATCTTTCCCACATTTATATGGTGAACGAGTTTGGAGTGGAATGCCCTGCCTGCAGACTTATTCCCTAGACGCTATAAATTGGGCGTTTTCAAGACGAGAGTGAATAGATATTATTTAGGTCATGCACACCTAACACCTTCATCGTCGACCTCTCATCAGTTGATGTGGAGGTTAAATGTGTATAAATTTTTATATTTCTATTATAAATAGAGATTGGAAAAGCTGGAGTACATAATATTTACTAAGCTTCAAATCAGTCGGTAGTTCTCATTCCGAAATTCGTGCTCACGATGTTTATGATAAATATTAGGAAGAATTTGTATTTATTTTTTTGTAAATTTCACAGTACTTATGTAAATCGTTTTTGATGTTAAAGTGGTACCCAAAATAAAACATTTAAGAAAATATACAGGACAGTCAGAACATTTGAGGGTAAAGGAATGACGAAATCAAAAAATCAAGAATGAATAGCGACATAGACTTACTTTTAGACTTAATATATTGTGTAAGCTTACTAATACCAATAACTCATCGTGTATAATTAATAAATAAAATCACATGCTTAACTTCTCTCTAAACGATGTAAGGGTACAACTGTCAGAAGTGTAACTTTTAGAATTTTACATTAAATCTTTTCGTACTAGAAACTTTTTACACACACAAGTAGAATTTCGTCATTTCAGTGCAGGTAAGCTTAAAAAAGTTACAAATGCATTTACCAAAGATTAAAAATGCGTTCACAAATCGAATTGAGGTAAAATGTGAGGAAATGATTTGTTTTGGCTGGAACATGAATAATAGAACTTAGAATAATAACGCATAGAAACCTAGTCCACACACGCTAAGTGAGGCAAATTCAAGCGCTCCCAATGGGCCTACACGAGCGGGCGGGCCTTCAGTGCTCAAGGTCAACTTGCACCGCGAACAGCTCAAGAATTTTAGCTAAGAATGACGAAATGTGCGGTAAATGAGTGTAAAAATACGTCAGACAAACATAACATTGATACTAACAACACATTCCACAAGGAAGTAACGCGTTTCAACTTGTATTTTTATATAAATATTTACTAAAACCGAAAATTAACCTACTACTAAAACTAGCCTACATGAATTTGATTTTTGCCTCACTTGTGACAGTTCGTTTGATATGAATCTTTCATTCTATGCGTTATTATTCTAAGATATAATATATATTGAAATTTATTTTTTTATTTAAATAGAATAACCAATATTTTATGTGGGCAATAGCAGCAATTGAGGTATAATTGCTAATAAATAATAATTTTACGGCAATAATCAAATACTTTTTTTATAAACCTAGGACAAGAATTTCGAGATTGTGTAATAATTGCTCAGTAACACACTTTACACATAGAGTGAATCACCTCTTTATAAAATCCTGGAGTTATTGTACCGCTCTACATGTTGATGTATTACTTCAGGTGCGGTAGGTTACGTTAGTGTATTTAGGAGGAAAAGTTGTATAATTGTAAGAATATCACAATTTGGTTTTGATTTTTCAGCATTCGAAATTGTCAAGATATATATTTTCTTTGATAATTATCCATGCTAATTCACATTAAAATCTTTTCAAATTTTGACTAAAAACAACAGAAGTGGGAAAACTAAATTAACAAGAAGAGAAATCTTTGGGAAAACCCATTGACTTACAAAGGAAAACAGTTTGGTTTGTCACTTTTTGTGACTGACATTTGACACGTTTGGCTACATCTTGGAGAAAAATACAAAATTTTATAAAAAACCGACCTCAAAAGTGCGTGGAATTATATCTATTTGCTAAGCTTCATTGAAATCGGTTACCGGAAAGTTGAACTGGAGAGAGTACCGGAACCGGTGTTGATTCATCCGCTAGTTTGCCACCTTTTGAGGTGAAATATTTTCTTCAAATTTAAACGGGATCAATACTGAGGTACCTCCTTTCCAATATGAAAGGAATCATCAAAATTGGTTTACAAACGCCGTAATTGTAATTGCCGTAAGAGTAATTGCGTAACAAACATACAAAAAATACAATCGAATGAGAACTTCCTACTTTTTTGAAGTCGATTAACAAACACATGGCATATGACATGACATTGCTAGCGGAAGTATTTTATTGCCTCCGTGGCCGAACGGTTGCCACGCTGGACTGCCTCGCAGAAGTCCCAGGTTCGATTCCCGGTCCGCGAGAAATAAATTGTATGGCCTACATTTCGCGCCCCTCATGGAAGAATGGCATAAGTGGAGTTACGCCAAAAATGTTTATTGCTCCATTAGATACACAAAAATATAACACACATCCTCTCCAATTCTTGTAACTCTAGCGACTAATATTGTCGATAGAGTTACAAGAATTGGTGAGGATGTGGGTTATATTTTTCTGTATCTTATTTAGCAATAACATGTTTGACGTAACTCCACTTATGCCATTCTTCCATGAGGGGTGCGATTTATTTATCTCGTGAGTTTGGGTCTAATATGTGGTAGTCTATGCGTATGTTCATGGCATCCGCGACTCAGGGTTTCCCTCGTGCGGGGCTATGTTGACTGTGTGCGTTATTATTATTATTATTGTTCCAATAAATATCAAAATATTTATAAAGATAATGATTAATTTTTATCGTTCCGGGATTCAAGTTTAGGTAAATGTATTTTGCCTATACCGATCTCGTATTATGAAGAGGATTCAGAGCAGCAAAATTGTAAATTAAAATAGTTATTGAGAATCGGGAAAAACTAATTTCAATCGAAAATAACCGACATTCAAGAGCACATCATTCTTGACACTTCGGACTTTGGACCATTGTTATCGTAAGCGGCATAGAGTTGAATTTATGTCTTAAGTGACAAGCGTGACATGCTCTTGACCTTGTACAGTAAATTGTTTACGTACACACTGTGCAGTTTTTACAAAGTCTGTATCAATTATTTTCTTATTTACGAATAATATTCACTCCCGAAAAAAACAACTCAAATTATGTTATCATTTCAAATTTGTCCGGTTCAAAAGTCATACTTTTATTAAGATGAGGCATTTCAACCCGAGCGTAGATTTTAGGAGGTGAGGTGTGAGGGGTCGCCGATCGTGTGCCGCTGTAAATTAGTATGAATAAATTAAGAACTGGCGGAGAGAATTGCGCACAGGTCCGACGTTGACAAGCGCCCGATTATTAGCAAATTTCGGGACAAATGTGTTAATAACTAACAGGGCTTCAGTTGAAAACCAAATTTTAGCAGGTTTGTGTAGTTCAAGAGAAATATCTCCATATAATAATTATGGACATAGTTAGATATTTTATTCTTAAATAACTCGTTTTAGACTTTTCTTTAGCCCGTTTTCAGGATTTTTTATGGTTGGATAAAGTACATCCTATCGTGTAACACATTAGCACATTCTTTAGACAATATCCTTAGGTGTATCGTATATTTTTCGTAAGACCATTATTTAATAGTAAATTCCTAAACCATTCGATCTAGCAAAACAGCTATGCCCGCTTCTCCTCCGGAATCGAGTATATAACCAGAAATAGAGACGAAATAAGGGCTATACATCTCTAGCAACTCATCGGGCTAAAGGGCCTTATATCACTTTTAAATATCAACTCTCGTTTGCGCTGAAATCACAAATTAGAAAGCTGAAATAGTACAGCGCTAACAACTGACCTGCGTATACGTCTCCGCATATTCCAAAAACATTCTGTACTTATATTTATTGTAATAAAGATAATATCTCTAACAATGGGCGGCTGTTCCATTCGGTGGTGTGGGAAGAACAGCAAAATTCGTCGGTAATTAAATATGTAATTTTTCAAGATTCGTACATTATAGCAAAGCTCAAGTTAAACAGGTGGCTTTGAAGTGAAACAATTGACGACGCCCGTTAATTGTTTCGAATTCGGGCTGGCCAATAGGAGCGTAGTTGTGATTTGGTAGAGTAGTTTTCAAACAAATTAAATGACATTTCGTCCCAATTTCTGGTTATGAACTCGATGTCCTCCAGTGACTCGTCTTAAGCATTACGTAGCTTAGCGTGATTTTAAAGCACTATAATATAATCAAACTAATTACCTGGTTGTTACACTACCCAGCCGTTGTGTGGTCAATTGTGTAGCCACAAGTTTTTATTACCTCTTACATTGCTATGTATATATCATCATAATTCAATCGTATGAATGGTTCTTGGTAATATATAAAATAGTTCCGTATATTATGTGTATTCCAAGCGTATGTCATTTGTTGAGTTCATTGTAAAATCAACGGCGCATATCAAAATGTCAATATGACCAATGCTGCATACAATGAGCCTTGAAACAATTCGGCTATCGGTAAAGCTTGTTCAAATATTTGAGCGAACGTACTTCCTTCCGAAACCTTCGATTGTTTGATTTACGTACTTGTATATAGTGGGAACTGCAGTGAGTCAGCCTTAAAGTGGCTTCTGTAATTATCGTACGAAGAAATATTAAATTAAGTAGGGATGCACATGACGGTTCTATTTTTATGGAGATTCAAGTGATTCAGATTCAGATTTTTGATTCAAATTCATTTATTTCTCAAAACTAACATTACAGTTTAAATTGCATGTGTATCATACAAAGTATAAGAAATTATATTGAGATTGTCAGACAAAAATGAAAATTATAAGAAAATACACAATAAATAGAAAATTAACAATTCATTGTATAATATTGTTGTCATTAAATTACATATCAAATATCAAATTTTTTGTATCGATTCATGTCAATGCGATTTTTAAATAAATCGATTCAACATTAAGGCGAATCGAATCGTCTATATCGTATTCATAATTTGAACAAAACAGCATCTTTCTGATTAACCCCTATTTTATAATGGCTTGTAAGAAAGCAGTTTGGCAACGTGTAAGTTATAAGTATACAATATTTGAAAACGTTTCACACGTTTTTTTAAACGTTTTTTCTCACTGGCTAGAATAATGTGTTTATCAATGGACTAGGCTAAATGAAGCTTAGAGGACGGAAAAAATAAAGGAGAAATGAAGTCATTTGAATGAAGTGATTGAAGCTAAAACGGCTGTCAAAAATTTGTTTTTATCGAAATGATCGATCTGTGGATCGATTCGGAGGTATAAAATCCATTACGATCCAAAAAAATCGATTCAGAGCAAGAAATCGCACATTCCTAGTATTCAGCCTTAATACATTCACTGCTGTAATGCTTGCCATCATGGTGAAAGAATTTGTCAATCGGCGTAAGATACTCGTTGATCGTTAGAGGCTTTTACTACAATTGTTACATGCAGCACCGGATTCCATGCACTGGATGGTGTAATGTAGTGAATAACCACAAAAATCTAAAAATCTAGTATAATAAGAATTAATTTAAGTTATTTTGATTTTTCAGGTCCTGGCTCAACAAAACCAGCAGAAATAAAGAAAAAGAGCCTTAAGCACCTTTCGTTAACAGTGCAAGGCCCTGGAAATCCGTTTGTAGCTCGAAAGACTAGATATAATTACTTCCAGATGAAACTACTGGCCAAAGACCCTGACATCGACTTTAAGAAAAAGACTTTTCTTTATGTTGGAGGGTTCATGGACAGTCCTAGTTTTCCTTTTGCATTAGTACTAGGAAAACTTTATAAGGATTTAGGATATAATGTGCTTTTATTGGATTCTAATATGTTTTCTACAACGATGTATCCTGTGTGAGTACAGTTTTCTTACTAATGTACTTAAACTACCGCCAAAGAACAAATATGAGGTACATAGAGGACAGCTGCCAATGCCTGCCATCTTCTCGAAACAAATCGGGCAAATCTGATTTCGTGAAAGAGACATACCTCACCTTTCGACAGAGAACTACTGCCTTCCTTTCAGGGTTCGAAATTATAAAGATTTTCTTTGATAATTATCACGATAATTATCTGATAATTGTCCGATATATATGCGATAATTATCCAAGCTGATTCATAGTTTTTGACTAAAAATAACAAACCGTGAGAAAACTAAACAAACACGAAGAAAATATTTGGGAAAACGGGTTATTTTTTGGCGTTTTTGAGACTGACATTTGATACGTTTTAATACGAACTATCAAGAGAATTATCATGAACATTTTTATTACTTGTCAATTACTAATAATTAATTATCACTTCTAACCCTGCTTCTTTTGTAGTAGTTTCCTGTCGAAGGTTCAGTAATTTAAAATTTGGTATTAGTAATGGGCAATGCGATAATAATATTTTCATAGAGGTGTCAATTTATCGGTATTTTATCGGATGCATTTCGAACAGTGCGCATACTTCGAAATGCACTCGATCCGCGCGATGTTTAATAATTAATATGATAGAGATATTTGACACAGATCCGACGTCGACAAACGCCCGAATGCGACTAACTGGGCAGTGGGCAGCGCGGCGGGTCGTTAAACCGCTGGGTAATTTGCAAATTTTGAGATAAATGCGAATTTAAGAACTAATAGGGCTTCAGTTGAAAACCAAATTCAACAGGTTCTATGAAGTACTTAAAGGAAATATCTCCATATAAAAATTATGTGCAAATAGGAAATGAAACTGTTTTACCTGATTTAATTAATTATCGCATATACTAGTTTTTTTCAAACAAACCAACGTTTCCGCTTATTCCCAGTTGTCGCCACTGGCTTTGTTCCCACTGGCGACAAAGAAAAGAAATTCTACATGTTACCAGGTGGTGGCAAACGGGATAAAAAAATCCCAGTTGTTGCCCGACGTTTCGGATTTCGTGTAAAAGGTCCGAAACGTTGGTTTATTTAAAAAAAACAAATATACGCGATTTAAATCCGGAAAAATAGTTTCATTTCCAATGTGTAACAATCGTGAAAACAGTACTCGATAATTATGTACAAAATTAGATATTTTATTATCAAATAATTAGTTTTGGGATTTCACGATTTTATATCATCGTACGTCCCATTGTGGAACACATTAATATATTCTTTAGACAATGTCCTTGGGTGTATCATAATATATTTTTTGTAAGACTGTTTTTTTAATAGTAGCAAAACAGTTTGTCCCGCTTCTCCTCCGATGATTCGCCTTTATTCCAACTTTCCCTTTCAAGCAGTACTGTGTGCAGAGAATACATCCTTACGTTGTAGATGTACATTCGAAGTTCTTTATTAGTTATAGTTATCTTTATTATCTTAATGTGTGATTTGTTCACAGCAATAAAATTGGCCTTTTCAAGGTGAGAGTCAATCGACACCCTCTAGGGAAACAAGTTCCGTCCTCGACAATAACGATATTTATCCTCAAGTATGATTGTGGTTAAAAGTCCTATGACCAAACGCATAAGTACCAAGATAATGGTAGTCGATTCATAGGTGTAATTGATAGCCTATATCTGTTTTTGTACGACAAACTCACTAACAATAAATTTTGTATCATTTCAGAGCTGTTCGCTACATGAGACCAGTCGGCGTTCACGCCGCAGAAATGCTTGCCAATCTAACAAGATTGGGTCTCAATCCTAAGAAACTCGAGGTCATTGGCCTCAGTTTAGGAGCACAGACCATGAGTTTCATTGCCAAGAATTATAAACTCCAAACAGGCATGAACATTAGCAGATTAACAGGTTTAGATCCTTCTGGACCGTGTTTCCGGAATCTTGGACCTGAAGACAGGTTAGACGAAAGCGATGCAGATTTCGTGGATGTAGTTAACACGAATATTGATGGCTTTGGAATGGCTGCTCCAGTAGGGCACATAAACTTCTATGTAAACGGTGGGGAGTACCAACCTAACAGTATAATCTGGCTACCCTGCAATATCTTCTGTAGTCATATAAGATCGTATACCATTTGGGTTGCAGCATTACAATATCCGAACACTTTTATCGCAATGCAATGCGATTCAGTACAACAGGCTAGGGAACGAAAATGCTTTGATAAAAAACCTACTGTAACTAATGTACTAGGTTTAAAAACTGATAAGAGTAAGAAAGGAGTGTTTTATCTAGGAACATATAATACTTATCCGTATTTCATGGGAGAGAAAGGTTTAGAAAAAGAGAACGAGTATTTTGAATCGATATTGAAACAGTATAATAGAGCTGAATTAATCGAAATGTAATGTTTGATTGTGTTCCTTCCACTTATAGTATAAAGTTGCTAATAAGTTGTTTTGGTTGCAACGTCATTCACGTGGAGCTACGAAATAAAAAAAAACTATAGTTCCTGCTAAATATTTGCTTTTGTCGTGTATTATGCGAAAAATACTTATTGTTTTCAAAACTAGACAACGACGTCAACCAAAAAAATTTTCAATCATGTGGTAGTGTGATTTTGTTTTAAGCATCTTTTCGAGTAACAGGCGTAGGGGATAATTTTCTCATTCAGATTATACATTAATTGGATGCATCAGCATGCTGTTGTCACCTCAGGAATGATGAATTGTTGTGAATTATTACATCTATAATCTCCCAACAACAACAAGCATAACAACAAAAGTTTTCATTTTACATATTAAAAAAACTATCAATAACAACCATTGACTTACAAATAAAAGGACGACGGGTCTAATACAAAAACCACGAAAAAAATGTCCCAAGTCAACCTATTCGAAATTTAAATTGTTATGTCATCGCAGTATCGCACTGTCCGTAGAACAAATGAAGACTAAAGCGGAGTGTCGCGCTCTGTATACGATTTTAGCGCCTTACAAGTGCGGACACTTTTTAGCGCGGACCCGACGTCCATATAATTGTAAGTCAATGATAACAACGAAAAAATGTCTATTTTCGCAACACTATGATCATGTTGGCTGTCACGTTATTGTTTAATAGCATTCCATTTGAGTTTTTACTAAACAAAATTATTATTTACGCCTAAGTCGCGCCTTCACAAATACAATTCAATTTTTAATAAAGTTGTATAACACTCATCGAACACCGAGAGTTACAAATGCAAGTGTTTATTACCTACTAAAAAAACCTAATCCTGAAAATTATGTAAACTTTTAAACTAGTCACTTTTGTTGTACATTCGTCTGTTACATTATTGAATAGGTTACATACTAAGCCGATATTGTTTGCCATTTATCTTTAAGTTTAGGGTTGGTTATTTTAAAATTTTAATAATTTGTTTATTAAAAGATTTCTTTACTTTTAACATAACTGTTTCCATACTAATTTCCAAAAGTTGGTTTAGTAACATAATTGCATAGAGCCGCCGTCTAGTGAAACTTTGTATTACTAAAATGACAACCTTTCAGGTGATGTAGTATTTTAATAGAAATATAGGTGGCGCTGTTGCGTTTGACTTAAATGAGCAATATTTAATATTAATTGTATGATAATCCAATATAATTTGGCTTGAGCATTTACATAGTAATAAACTTACAACCATATAGTAACTTCATTTTACATTGTTTATAGTTCTCAGAAATGGTTTCTAAACTTTGCTATTTTGATACCGTAGCGTATGCTTTGCATGTTCTAGTACGCAATATTGTCGACAGATTGCATTTACAACGTAGTTACACAGTCTGCTAGTAGATGGCGCTAATCACTAATGTAGATTCTGTTGGAAACATTATTAGAAACAATTTTTAAAGCTTTAACAAAATAACAAAATGCATTTGTTCGATAATATTATTTTGTATAGTTTGGCATGACATCAACGTGACTGTTTTAGAGCCTGTAAATTACGTTATTAACTTGTGTCCACTTTTGACAATATTTTTTTTGAACTCTAACAAAAAAATTGCAATAAATAGAGATAAATAGGACGCACACCCGGTAATAAACAATGCAAGAAAAATGTAAAATTTTCTTTGTGGTACGTTGCAACTTACTTACTTGGTCAAGAGTACGTCAAGTTTGTGACAGATAAGATTTAAATACAACGTTATATCACGATAGGAACGTACAATGTACAAAATATCAAGTTTGATATCTTCACTGTACAAGGTAGTTTCTGTTACGCATAAAAGACGTGTACCTTCGGAACCAGTTGCCACTATTTCCGCTATTGTACTTACATTATTTGACATATATTTTTCGTAACGTCTATCTCCCATCCGGATAGGCAGTTGCTACGAACAATCACTCGCTTCATTCCGTTGGATTATTTCATGAATTCAAATTTCGCAAAAAATCTCAAACTGTTAGAGCGGGGACTGAGATCTACTTGGAATAATGGAACAATACTTACGTATCCTTTTTCGGTTGTTGTACACAGTCGTGTAGGTACTTTTGATCTCGTCTTTTTAAATAATAATGTTAAAAAAAGAATAATAATAAAGAATGGAAAAGGGGGTGAAAGGTCATACATTATTATGTAGTCGAATTAGAAATCTGCAGCAGCTGCTTACCTGACCGTTGCATTGTCTTCTTACATACGGTTCACTTAAGTTGGTCTCATTATTATACGCACAATGTCAATAGTGGACGAAAGGGTTGTAGTATAATAAGAATGTAGGAATGTAGAGATGAGTAGGTTTGTAACTAATACAAGCATCTACTAGTATTATATATTATTAGTTGTTGTAAGGTAAGTAAAACCGAGCGACTCGTCGACTTGCGCGCCAGATACCTACGTCTATGATTTTTTAAACGATCGATCTGAATTATATACCAGATTAATTATTACAGGTGTGATTGGTCATTATTCTAGAAGCCTTTATTTATTATTATTTATTTTGACATTTTATAATTTTTTTTTTATGGTATCAGGTGACGCCTGTCCATTACGTTGCAGTTCCATTCAGAGCTTTAAATCACAACGCAAAATAAGATTCTTGTCAAAGCAGTGAAAGGGCTCCGACTCTGCAAATGCCAAAGTTTCCTATGGCGATGGTTTTCATTCAGGACCAACGACAGAGATTAAATTATTTGTAAGCAAAAATATAGTGAATATACGTATAGTTATATATTAAAGTATAAATAGCGCATCTAAAATAATCTACTAGATATGTAAGTGTATATGCGAGTGTGAATATAAGTACAGTTGAGTGCAGGTATAAAAAAATGTATCTGCGTATCAGTGGCGACCCGTGAAAATTGTCGTCAGTAAAGCCGGAGAAAAGGCAAAAAACGGCCTTAACAAAAAGTGGCGCCTGGGTGACACTTAAACGAACATTAGCACACAAGATACTAGTACATTTCATTTCACTGGTTAACTTAGTCTAGACATAAAATTGAACACAAAATTTAGTGAATTACTACTAAAACGTGGAAAATTTTAGGCAAACCGGTGGGAAACGAGTTATATGGACGCCTCGTCACTGTTGCGTATGAACTTCAACATACTAAACTAAGTGTAACATGTTTTTTTAATATCCGGTTTTTCAATAAGGACATAACACTTTTGAACTTCAATAAAGCACAGAATAATTGGGATATCAAGTTGATATTTATAACAGGTGCAGTACACGTGTTACATTTAAGAGTGGAATTAGATCTCATTCACATGACCACCGCGAGCATGTTTGCAATTAGTCAAACAATCGATCTATTGCAGAGGAAGTTCAATAATCGTGTAATCTCGTAAAATGGTCCGGTCGATTGGCCACTTCGCTCAAGCGATCTAACGCCTTTCGATTACTTTTTAAGTGGTTACGTTAGTCGTTGGTTTATGCCAACAAGCCAACAACGTTAAATGAGCTCAGGAACAACATCAGGCGCGAATTTGTTATCATTTCGTCCGAGACGTGAGGAAGAGTGATGGAAAATTGGCTCCTAAGAATTGAATGCTCCAAACGTGCTCGCGGCGGTCATACGACATACTAAGCCATCTATTATGAAATTGATGAAATTACAGGCACATGGGACATGTCAACTTGTGTCTGAGGGTGACGGGCGCAATGGCATATATTTGCAATTTAAAGCTCAGAGGACACTGCAATTGTTATGAATAGTCATGTAGCTTACGACTTGTTCGTCCCGTCACTTGATATTATATATAAAAAAATTATATTACACGAGATCGAATTCCATGCTTAAATGTAATATGTGTACTCCACCTGGAATGAATTTCAGCTCGATACTCAATTAATTTGTGTTTTATTGAAATACAAAATTGTTATGTTTCTATTGAAATAACCTATGTGTATGCTATACATGGGCGTGCACATATGAATTTAATAAATCAGTGAACTCAGTAATTACTAGGCGTTGATTCTTCGCTCCCATCCGCCAAGTAAAATGACGGAATATTATTGGTTGATGATAAACAAGTTTTTCTCCACTTTATGAAACACAAGCTGCCAATGTTGAAAGCATAAGGGTGTAACTGAGGAAACACGATTGCATTGACTATTACAAAGATCGAACACAATCGATGGACGAAAAAAATCAAGCGATCCGGTTGAACCGTTGAACCGTGGCTGACGTTCATAACGAACCAGCAGACCTTACCAATTTTTGTATGTGCCTGTTGTAGATCTTTGTTTTTGGTTTTAAACGACTTTTTGCTGTAGCGCCATTTGCGAAAAAATCTATGAAAGTTTTTCTTCACACGGCCAACTAGAGATGGCGCTTTAATAAATGTATTATTATTAAATTAATTGAATATCACGATATTTTACCATGATACTCAATTATGAGTAATTATGGAGTAATTGTGAAATTACTCCACTAGTTCGTTATAATTATTAATACAAAGATCGAACACAAAGAAAGATATCATTGTTATTAATAGGAAATGGCACCGGAAGATAAACAAAAACAATACAATACAAATATTCTTTATTGCATACGGACAAATACAAAATAATACTAAAAAGTAAAAATGACACGTGCAACAGAGCACTTCCAGACAACCTTCGGGTTACTGGAAAAACAAAAAAATAAATTAAGGGCGCTACAGAATACGTATTTATACCCGCTCACGCGATACATGCAGCCGTGGACGCATGCTGCCACAGAGCGTTGCGCGATTCGTGAGTCTGGAAGCTTAGCACACCTAGAGGTGCCGGTGATGATTATACACATATAACAGTTACTGTTACTTAAGTAAGTATTGATAGTTAATAACAAGTATACTTCCCAACTCTACGCATAATCACCTTATGCTTTAATCATAATCCCCTAAAAATAGGATTGATTACATTTTTTACGTCCTCGCGTTTTAGCAAAGGGTCAACAACGAAAACACAAAGAAGTTTTTATATATCCAATGGACACCTGGCCTTCATTTGAATTGTATTTGTTGACCCTATGCTTAGGGTCATTCATGGAAATGCCAGATAGGGTACCATCTTAGTTTACTTTGTAATTTATCTATAATGCGTGTAATAATTACACGCTGCAACGCCACGCAAAAAGACAATTTTTCAGGAGAGATGTTTAAAGGTTGTACGAATTAAATTCGATACTACGAACGACGTTAGGCCAACGATCTATACCGTGAGTGCTGGACGAAGAGATCCCAAGTTCGATTCCCGGTAAATAAACGAGCAAGTTGGCCGCTTGCTGGTTAGAGACACGCCTATCCATTGCAAAGATCTTAGAAGCTCTGCCACTGCGCCCGTCGCCCTGAGACATAAGTAGACAAATCCCAAATGCCTGTAATTTCATCAGCACCCTTGCCCTTCAAAACCACAACGCAGTAATGCTCATATGACTGTCAGCAGAAATAGGTAAAGAAAAAAGAGCCCTACTTCTACAAAAAAACAGAACTAGGCATTTTGTTACTAAATATAACCATCCTGTTATATTGAAATATTATATCTACGCATTCACCATATTTTTTTTATGAACATCAAGAAATGCGTAAAATGTAACTCCTTCAATATTACCCATATAATTTAATATAGTAACAAACAACGACAAGTTTCGTAATAAATGGTACAAGAAACCGTTTCATACATTTTAAATTAAGACAATTAAAAAAAAAGAATTATGTCCCAAAGTAATTCCTTGAGTATATTCGCATGTGCGCAAACGCATACGAATGTCAACATTATACAACCAGTATTATGAATAAAAGGTGTTTCGAGCAATGCGTTTTACTTTAGGCGAGCTTTTTTTTGTATCTGATAACTGTTTTTGAATATAAAATGTAAGTTTAATACATGTTTTCTTGTAATCAATATTTATTACGGCTGAGTGAAGAAATAGATATTTCATGGATGGCGTTACGGGAAAATATAGTTAAAATCCACATAAAAATGATTCGTTTGTTCCATGGCTTAGTTGACATAGCGTCTAGCACTGTTTGTTGGAAGACGCTTCATGTTTTTTCAAGTCGATCTTTGTACAAACTTGCGGAGTAATTTCACAAAAAAATAATAATAAATAAATAATATCGTGTTTAATTATTTTGTTAGGTTAGGTTATACGTCAGTGATACACAGGACTGGGTTGCCAACTGGTTTATTCTCAAATCTACTTGTTGAAGGTAGGATCTAAAGAAGATTAATAATCTAATAACAAAATTCATTAATTCATTAATTCAAAATATTTAACAGTGAAACATCGTGAAATTCAATAGGAACTTAAAAATTACAATTATTACTTATTATCAAGGAAGTAGCGTAGTGACAGAACGAATAAAATCTCTCTCTAAAATTTCGGAATTATTGATTGAACTTTGGTCTTTACTTGTGATGTATAACTACCAATTACTGTTATAATTGTTGTGTATATAGAAGATTTTTTTAAATGTAAATAAAAATATAACTAATTCGAGATTTTAGAGGGACGCGTTATCTATTTCCTGAGTATAACTGGAAGCTTAGATAAGTATACAGGGGACCAATTTTGCTAATTTTCTTGCAAAACCACTAGTCTGAGATACCATTGAAATTACATAGCAATTATGATATTATTTGGTATAGAATATAATAGAAACGATTTTTTACAATGCTACAACACAAAAATACACAGTAAGAAAGATAAACAAAATATAGAGCTAAATTAAAACAAAATAACAAAAAAAAAAATGAAATGAAAATAAAATCATAATAATGGGTACTAATTTTGCTTTGGCGTATGTGAAAGGATCCACTTTGCTAATGTCTCCGCCGAGAAAAGACTGTGACGCCGATTTAAAAGCGACCCTAAAACCGTTGCTATTCTGTTAAAATCTAGTTGCAATGGCAGTTGAGTCGATGTGGAATGGCGATGATGACGTATTCAATTACTAGCCATCGATGTTGCCTTATTAAAATTACCATGGAAATTATTATGCATATCTTGACGTGTCTTCGACTCGCCATTGACGAGCATAATAAAAAAAAATGTTTTGGCAGTTGAATAGTAGCTCGATGGCTAGGCACTGACAAGCTACTACTCTTAACTTAGCAGAATACCAACCGTTCAAAATCTGCCATTGACGCTTTATCGACACCAAACTTAGATGATTTAAAATTAGCAGACTTGAGGTATTGATCTCAGGTAATCATTTCTAAATAACATGTTTTGAAATAAGTGTATTATGTGCATCGAGTATATAACCAGAAATAGAGACGAAATAAGGGCCATGCATCCCTGGCAACGTATCAGGCAAATGGGCCTTATATTTCTTTTAAATATTAACTTTCGTTTGCACTGAAATCACAAATTAGAAAACTAAAATAGTACAGCGCCAACAACCGACCTGTGTATACGTCTCCGTATATTCCAACAATATTTCGTATTTATTGCAAATAAAGGTAATATCTCTAACTATGGGGTTGTTCCATTCGGTGATGTAGGAAAAACAGCAAAACATCTAATTACATCCATCGGTAATTTAATATCAAATATATGTAGCCAATCGGAGCGTAGTTGTCACCGCAATGATTTGGCAGAATAGTTTTCAAACAAATTAAATGACTATTCGCCTATATTTCTGGTTACATACTCAATGATTTATATTGTCCAAGATCCGTGTCACTTGCAGAAAACACGTGCTCTACATCAAACAGATGTTTGTTGGCGTTTTATAGAATTT
>NW_020654520.1:4457443-4515738 GCF_003589595.1 Hyposmocoma kahamanoa
ATTTAAATCGCGTATATTTGTTTTTTCAAACAAACCGACGTTTCGGGACCTTTACAGTTGACAGTCAACCGTGACCATGGGACCTGTAAAGGGCCCGAAACGTCGGTTTGTTTGAAAAAACAAATATACGCGATTTAAATCCGGAAAAATAGTTTCATTTCCTAAACCAATAGTGTTTTATCACATGAAAATAATATCAACTACAAACAAACCAGCTACTTATACTCGTATGTGAAATTGTATCTCTCATAACTGAGCGTAAAAATGTTATCGATTAATTTTATTGGTAGAACATTTGAACCTCTTTCATGAAAAGTCATAATTGTGCAGAAGTGCTCTTATTACAGAAAAGGGTGCAAAATTAATTTTTAAATTGAAAGTCCACATTTTGAATTTCAATCTCGAATTGTGACTTGAGATAATTAAGGTCAAAAGTCATGTTAAGTTTATCGAAAAAAATATTCACTAGTAAAAATTTTGCGCGCAAATTTGCAGAACTGTCAAAAAGAAAAAAAGACTATGCTTCGGTGGAATCGACATTCTGCCTAGTTAATAATTTAGTTCTAAATCCTTAGAAAAAGCATTATAACGGCCTATATATAAACGTAAAGCAACGTAATAAGTGATACGACGTAATAAACCATTATTTAATTCATATTTATTCCAAAATGCAGCAACATAATTGGTACGAAGAAACTCGATGCCGTTCATTCTTTCCTTTATTTTTGCTTGTCAGTTATTTTCATTACGTTTCATTATTTTGTTTGCAAATTAATGTCAGTTATAATTTGTATTGTAAATATTATTATTATTCTATGTAGTGAGTTCAGAATTCGTGTATTTTAGATATATTGATTTAAAAACTACATACTTTGACGAATTTTTATCCTTTTCATCTTTGAAATATTTTTTTTAAATCTATTATTTCCACGAGGCGTGTTGCTTTTGTCTATTAAAACCGATTTCAGTGATTCTTTTTTTGTTGGAAACCTCAGTAGTGGTTTCAGTTAAATATTAAATAAAATATGTCGCCTCTAAGGGTGACAAATTAGGGGATGAGGGATACTTTCCGTTAGACGATTTCAATAAAATCTGATAAAAAAGATGTGATTCCTTAAACATTTGAAGTATTTTCTTTTATAAAAAAGTTATTTTTGTAAGAAATAAGTTTTTATGGAAATGAATAAAGTTTTTATTATTACATAGGGCGCACTATAAGTTTCCGGAACTGGCCACTTACATAAACAATATTTAAAAAGTAATTATAACATTTGAAAATGGAACTCTTTGGCTGTAGAATACAATTTCTTTCATCTGACTGTCACTTGCTTTTACAATGTGGTGTCATTTTAGAAATTGATTGTCTACATCACCATGAATTTAACTCGTGAAAATTTTCGTAGTATGATTTTCTACGACATTAAGTGTAAGTTAACAGCTCAGCGGAGCTTCGCTCGGCTTCGCCAAACTGCTTTAGGCGATGAAGCACCATGCAAGACGACTATTTATAGCTGGTTTGCAGAATTCAAACGCGGTCGTGTGAATTTCAGTGACGAATTTCGTAATGGTTCACTGCTGTGAACAACAAAAACATCGATGCTGTGCCCGTATGACATGATTGATATATGTATCAAAACAGACAGTCATGTGACATATCATGGAGATTCGGGCATCTTTAGACATAGGCACGAGTCAAATACAATCAATACTACACAAACATTTGGGTGTGAAAAAGCTGTGCTCTCGGTGGATCCCACACAATTAGACTGAGGCTTAAAAAACGGACCGCGTCACTTGGTGCAATGTCATGCTTACCAGATTCAACGAAGGGGCATCAAATTTGGTGCGGGACATAGTAACAGGTGACGAAACATGGATTTATAGTTACGATCCCAAAACAAAGCAACAATCGAGCGTATGGGTCTTTCGAGATGAGCCGAAACTAACCAAGGTGGCACGCGTGTAAAGTGCCTCTAAGCGGATCATTGCTTCTTTTTTTAATAAAACTGGACACGTGGCTACTGTTGCTTTGGAGAATCGTTATACCGTGAACAGCGACTGGTACACGACCATTTGTTTGCCAGAAGTTATTGACAAACTCCGTAAAAATAACCGTAAACGCCGTGTCATCTTGCACCATGATAATGCCTGTTCTCACACGGCCAGACAGACAAATGAATTTTTGAAGGTGAACAACGTTGACCGTACAGTCCCGACCTGGCACCTTGTGACTTTTATTTATTTCCAAAAATTAAGAACCAGTTACGTGGTCAACGATTTTCGTCACCTGAAGAGGCTGTCGAAGAGTATGAAAAATATGTTTCAGAGATTGTCACAGAGGAGTGGCATCAATGTTTTCAAAATTGGTTCATTCGTATGAAAAAGTGCATTAACGCTAACGGAGAATATTTTGAGAAACAATAAATTCATTTCTGACCAATTATAGTAGGTATGTTTTTCTTATTCATTCCGGAAACTTATAGTGCGCCACACGTATATCATGTGACGGAATCAACAAGTCGTGCGTCAGACGTTAAGTGACACGCGTACACATTAGGCTGGTCCATTGTCCGCATGTTGACCATCCGCATGCATAGAATCCGCACGGGTGGATCGTGAGGCGTTCACACGGAGCGTATTCCGTGCGGAGCAGTCCGCGTCACTGTAAAACAATGTTCTAACGCCATATACGTTACTCCTCTCTGGTGTTCCGCGCGGACGGTCCAGAGATAAATCCACACTGCTCTGAAACCAGCCTTACCGTTCCAGTGCCACTCAGAGTTTTAAACTACAAGTTGTGAGGGGCTGAGACACTTTTGTGGTCTGTGGGCTGAGAAATAAAGCTGATATGTCCCATGTGGCAGTAGTTTCACCCTCACCCGTTCCTTTCAAAACCGGAACGCAGTAATGCTTACATTACTGCCTGTCGGCAAAATACTTAAGTGAAGAATCCACGGAACTTTAAAAAATATCCCAACAACATTAAAGTTAAATTTCAACATTTTGTTTATTTCTTATAATTACTTAAGTTATTCACCATTAAATTGTTCAGGCATATTGTGAACCTTATTAAGTACAGTAAGTATATTATTATGTTTATTATTTCTTTGTATAAAGTTTTGATTTCTTTTGTATAGTTATAATAGATTTGTCATATGACGACCTCGTACGTACTATGGGCGATTGATTGAAGAGGTCATTAGGTAAGACCAATTTCGGAAACGTACTTTTCTACATTAGTTCTAATGGCAGAATATTCTAGGTGATGCCCGGAGTAAATTGCGTTGCTCTGGTACTCATAATACTGGGAATTTCTGATTCTGAGATCAGGTAACTAACTCTGGTGTAGTTTTCTGTTGTTACTAGAGACGTAATAGGTAGAATAAATTTTCGTAAACTTCAAAGAAATACACATATACAGTTGGTATATATGTATAGAAGTCCTGCGAATTATTGTATTGTATTTTGTTCTGTAATTTTTTATGCGTCATTTGGAAGAAATGTATTCTAATTGCAAAGTACAAATACATGTTCATATTCTGTGATTGTGTTTTTTTGTTTTATGAAGGAATTATGTAATTATTATAATTGTTTGTAATTTACGTATTTTGCATGTCAAACAAAGCGGATTTTATTTCACATGGAGGTGTTATTGACTCTTTGTGTGCTACTTGTAGTTTAGGTAATTATCCCGATGTCTAGTAATTACAAATAAAATGTTTATATGGACAAGGATTAATGTTTTTTTTAATTTGCGCTTTATGTACTACATCATTAGGGCTAGGTAGTCAAGATCATATTTTAGAGATCTTCTACCGACTGTTCTTTACTTTATATCTACGAAACTGCCGTGTATGTTCGAATGCACCCACATTGGTTCACGCGAACGCTAAAGCCAAGACGTTATGATCAACGTCGTTTGGAAGTTGGTCATAACGTCGTAAAACTACCTTCATGCAGAAAAGTAAATTTTTTACAATAATTTACCTAAAGTACTAAGGTGTGTGAAAAACTTTATGCTATTTACAAAAAAAATATTTAAACAACTTATTGACTAATAAAATATAGGTACTATACATTATCTGAGATTCTAAATGATAATAAAAATAAAAGAACGAACAAGTTGCATGCTTGGTGATAAGCCAGACTCCTGTCCCTAACAGTTGCAGTGCCACTCAGAGCTCTTAGTCAAAAAGATCTGCGATCTTCAAAAACGTAACTCAGTAGTGCTCCCATTACTGTCTGGCGGCAGAAATAGGTAAGGTGGCAGTGGCAGTATTACCCTGGACGAACTCATTCACAAGGTGCTCTACTGCTACTTAAACAAGAAGCTCTATTGCTCCGTTTTCTCCATCTTCAAAAACAACACCGACCTCACCTAGCTTTTTATTCCCATTTTGTTTTTTGTATTTTCGCGCCAATTTAAAAAAAATGACGTCAGTTGCTTAGCAAGGAGTTCTAAATTAAGAAATAAAAATAAATTCAGAAAAAAGTTTTTGTTTAACGTTGAAGTCACGTATTTAGCAAACCGCTTTCGTATACCTCGAATATTTGTATGCATAATGTTTGCCCTTACTTACAACCTGTTTTTTTTCCACAAATAATTGAATTATGATGAGTAAGTACACACTTAAAACATTTCTTACAAGTACACTTAAAACTTCAAACATTGAAAAAAAAATCTTTTTCGTTCTTTTTTTATTCCAATTATTTTTTTATTTTTTACCATTTAAAGAAATGTTATCTTCTGTTTGAAAATTGACAATCGCTATCGGTTTTTATGGTGATTATTATTAATATTATTTTGTTTTCTTTTCTACTTTCTCGCTCCTCCTAAATAGCTTAATTAATGGTCTTGTGCTTATTTATGATTATTATTTTTATACGTCCTATTTTAATTTCCATTTTGTGATAAGTTCTTCAAGAAAGCTTAAGTACCTTTATGTGTGAAGTTAAATTACCCTTTCTTTTGTTCATACGAGCTTTAAGAACTGTGCTTAAAAGTTTAGTCTTTTTATTCAAGTTGAAACTCAACGCGTACGTGATTAAGTGCCTAGATAAAGCCCTCAGTGTTTAAGTATTACGTGTAGTGCTTAAGTAGCGTAACTGTATACTTATTGGGTTTTTGAAAGTGTTGACTGGCCTCTTGTTTGCAGAGACTTCTTTTAGTAAATCTTGTGTTTCTAGGTTTAGTATTAACAAAGATGTAGAGACAGTATATTCAGTTCATTGTCTCTACATCTTTATTAGCAATTTTGATGTTTTTATTTCTATACTGCTTCTGTGGGCGAACGGTTACCAAGCCGGACTGCCACGCAGAGATCTCGGGTTTGATTCTCGCGGTCGGGAGAAATATTTGTATGGCCTGCATTTATTTCTCTTGTGAGTTTGGGTGTAATTTGTGGTTGTATATGTATGTGTCCATGGCACCCGCGACACAGGGTTTTCAAATGCGGGGCTATGTTGAGTAAGGCACACAGTTATTATTATTATTATTATTCAAAACATGTAGTCCCCAACCCGCACCTCACCTCCTGAGATCCGTATCTAGCAGTGGAATGTATGACGATAAAGCAATTTATAAAGAAGAATGTGCATTACAAATGCCAGGTTGTAACAGAAATATTACTGTACTCTTGCATGTTTTTGTAATCTTTTCAGTTTACACAACAAAAATAAGGACTTAAAAATGTTACCAGTAAGATCTTGCGAAGTAACCTCTTCACAACAGACTCATTGAGTCATATTTTTGGGGTACCAAAAGCGTTAAGGGGTATAAATGACGTAAATACTTCAAGGGTAGGAGTAGGTGACGTTCCGCGCACTTAGGTGCATTATACACAGGGAGGTATTTCGTGGCGAAAAAGAAACGAGGCGGCAACTGTACGCTTCGCCCTGTCTGTGTAGTAGGTGTGCCAAATTTTGATATTTGTTATTTACAAAATTACATTATTACAAAATTAAATTAGTATTGTTCTTAGGTGTTCGTGTTTGTTATACATAAGAAATGAAGCTATTTTGTCATATCCAAATCGCGTATGTTGTTTTATTCAAATAATTTTTTTTTAACAAACCAACATTTTGGGATCTTACAGGTATAATGTAGTATTGAATTTTAGTAGTAGTAGTAGAGTTCCTTGTGAAAAAGTTGCCACCATACTATTTCTATAGTAGTAACGTGAGCATCACTGCGTTCCGGTTTTGAAGGGTGAAGCTGGTGAAATTACAGGCACATGGGACTTGTCGGCTCGTATCTCATAGTGAATGGCGCACTGGCAGTGCCTCTAAGATCTTTTCGATTTAATGCTCTGAGTGCCACTGAAATTGTTATGGACAGGCGTGCAGCTTACCATCAGGCGCACGATTTGTTCGTCACTTGACATTATAAAAAAATAAAATGGTCGCGGCATGGTCTCACCGTAAGAAGTATTACCCAGGCGAGAATCTTGCGCCGATTGGGAAATTCTTTCATCACAATGGCAAACATGTTCCATAGTTCTGGGCTGCAAGTCTATCTAGAAGAAGAAGAACTAATGAATGAGATGGTCATCATTAATGAAATGGAATGAAAAGAGTTTATTTGTGCGATTATTCGGTACATACAATTTGGTGTACAGTAAATATATGGTATCACAAAAAATATACCAATAATGGCGGACAAATATTAATTAGTGGGTAGATTAATGTTAGATATAACTGGTTAATGACTGTACCATTTCAGCATGTTATCAAAAGTAATATATTAATAACATGTTTCATAAATATTTTCGTAAAGTATATGAATTAATTGTTACTAAAAAAAATAAGGTATAGTTAGAAAAAATACAGTTCAAATAAATCTACAATTTATGTATATTTTTACCGAGTAACCGCATTTGAATAAATTGGTTAAACATTTAATGGAATGGAATTGGTTCAGTGCGAATTCGTGCAAATGCTAATGAAGCCTAGTTCATCATCATTCTATTAAAGATCGTTGTCGGCGGTTGTTTATCTGTTGTAATCATTGACTGGGATTGTACCAGGAAACAATATCATATTTACCTTCTCTTTTATTCGGTATCTGCAAATAATCCTCGGTTTTGAATCCAAGATTTTTTCATAAAAATTACATACCAAATCTAGAAATTTCTTTTTACTGATTTTTCTACTGAGTGTCTTAAAGAGCAGAGTATTTGAATTTGATTGAATAAGTTTGATGATTGCGCGTGTGCCACAACATACATCAGCTAAGTCTTACTTCGAACCCACCGACTTCCTCTTGAAATTGTTGATTCCGCTTCGGACAACTTATGTAAATGTAGAATAAAGCACTGGCCCGTCAAGCAATCAATATGTAACTTATCACATTGGTTAAATAATAGTAATATAAGATAGTTAATTATAATTTTGAAAGTAACTACAATAGTAATATATGAAAATAATACGAATATAATGTATAATATTAAATATTAAATTATAAATTTATGACTTGTACACATTGACTTACAATTATATGGACGTCGGGTCCGCGCTAAAAAGTGTCCGCACTTGTAAGGCGCTAAAATCGTATACAGAGCGCGACACTCCGCTTTAGTCTTCATTTGTTCGACTGACAGCGCGATACTGCGATGACATTACAATTTAAATTTCGAATAGGTTGACTTGGGACATTTTTTTCGTGGTTTTTGTATTAGACCCGTCGTCCATTTATTTGTAAGTCAATGCTTGTAAAGGTTAATTTTTCCAATAAAGAATGTCTACGTCTATGTCCAAAAGTATCAAATCCCCTCAGTTGCAGTAGACAATCTCGTTAATAAGGAAAAGCGTAGGTATACGAGGGATCTTTCGTGTGACTGGCGGACGGCTCATAAAGTTTCTTTTTGAACGCTTTTTTGATGTTGTGTATCTATACACTGTCAACATTTATGCATTTGTCCATAAAGGTGAGTGTACATTTTTGAGAATGGGTGTTTACGTTCGGTATGTATTGTAAAATTTACAAAAGTGGAACAATTAGGTGAGATAATCACCTTGTTTGGATAATAATAAAATAATAATAAGTTAGTAGAAATTACAAAAAAGTTTACGGTAAATTTCAAATTAAATTTCGCCCATAAATTATGAAAACTCAGCGGTGCAAGTCAGGATGCGTACTAGTGTTCGAGTACAGTCGGAATGAAGGAATATTTCAGCGTTAGTTCAATCTTTGTATAAATAAATAACGCAACACACTCATAGCTCCGCACTAGGTAAAGCCTGTGTCGCGGGTGCCGCGGACATACACATAGACAACCACAAATTACACCCAAACTCACGAGAGAAATCAATGTAGGCCATACACATATTTCTCCCGGCCTGAGAATCGAACCCAGAACCTCTGCATGGTAACTGTTCGGCCTCGGAGGCAATTAAATTATAGTAACAAACTAGTGGAGTAAAAGCATCATGATGATATTCAATAAAAATGAATAAAGCGCATTATAGAATTTGAATAGAACAATTGAAGTTCGTAAATACAAAGAGATGCAAATATAATTTGCTAATTGACGCTGTGTTAAACTTTATCTGAGACCCGTGCATAGAAGTGGAACTTATATGGTAATATTTTGAGATCCCAGTTTCCCTTTACTGTGCAAATATAATTATGTTAAACATTAAAACGTTCAATGGAGTTTAAAATCTGAACCCAATGGCTTTTAAGTAGGTAAAGACTTCAGACAGCCTTTTTTTACTCGACCGCACCAGAAAAGAGGGTGCGTGATCTTTAAAAGTGTCTAATACTTTGCAGAAACCGTTTGAAGTTTATCTTTAGTTGTTCAATGGGGTGTTAATAATAGGGTGAATGTAATGGAGTAGAAAGAATGTATAATATTTTCAGTTATATGGTTACGAATATTTTGAAGATCTCCTTGGACCAGTGGTTAGCATTATGAGTGCTAGATGAGAAGGTCTCTGGTTCGATTCGATTTGGTGATTGGGTGATGTGACCAGTGCGAAGGTAATTTTGTTGCTCTGGTACTTATAGTTCTTATTATTTGACAATTAAGACTTAAATCCAACTCTATGCCGCTTACGATAAGAACGGTCCAAAGTACAAAGTATCAAACTTGACGAGCTCTTGACTTTACTTATATTCACTTATTTGTAAAAACACAGATTGTATATATTTATACAATCTGTGTTAAAATTAAAAGGAATGATAATTATAAATTAAATATAAATATAATAATTTTATTATTCTTTGTTCGGAATTTAAACAATACAATTTACACTTCAAATGTTTTGCAAAATTATTTTACTTTTTATTATATTATGCCATATTAAAATACTGGTCAAGCTAAAATACTGATTTGAAACGTGTAATTATTCTTTGTTCGAAAGTTAAAACAAAGTTAACGTAAATTAATTCCATAATCGACCCCGCAATACGAAGGAGCGGGCAGTGATGCAATTATCCTAATATGTTTAGGCGTGTTTAACTCGTTTACCTTTACCCTACGCCAGTCTTTGAGACAAGCAATTTCTTTAAAGGGTTTCAGGGCACAGCTTTGTTTATTTTTTTTAAAAACATTATGTACAGGCTGTACATAATGTTTTTTAAAAAATAATTAACGCTCGTTATTTACGAAAGCAAGACAAAGAACTTAAGTAGCACCTTCTTATGCAAATTTAATAGGACTAGCTAATCTAACAATTGTTTCCTTACTCATTTTTTTGGATTTGTATTTTTTGTTATTTGTTTCGGGTTAACTTTACACATTTTTTAATTATTATATTATTTGCGTAAAGTGGTATTGAAATTGAACGGATTTTTTCAAATAATTTCATTTCTGGCGCTTTACAGGTTCCATGGTCACGGCTGGCGGTGATAGTAAAGTTATCAACCAGTTATATATATCAGATATGTATATCTAATGTTAATGCAAACCAATTTCAACTATAGTTATACAAGTTATTAATTTAAATAAATTATTTTTAATTTACCGAAGGACATTCCAGTTTACGCTATTTACATGCATTTTGAATAACATTTTTTTTACTAAATTAAATTAAGAAGACGTCGGTCCGAATCAGGCCGGTTATTATAATTAATAATTATAACAAACTAGTGGAGTAATTTTACATAAAAAGAATTGAATATCAATTCAATAAAAATTTTAAATTAAATTAATTTTAATTTACTATGTATATATTTTAGTGATGTTATTAATCAATACTATTGTCTCGTTTATCGTGGAAATAATATTGACTTAAAATTGCGATTTGATTATTTTAGCATTGGAAAGTTTGGAGTCTTATTTAAAAAAAATAGCATATTCTGAGTATGGCTGTATTTTTTATGGTATCAAGTAATGGAACGAACATACTATGCGCTTAGCGGTAAACAACACGCTTGTCCTCAGCAGTTGCAGCGCCACGCAAAGCTTAAATCACTAAGATGTGTAGGGCACTACCACTGCGCCCATCACCCTAAGACATAACTTGATGAGTCTTATGTGCCTGTAATTTCACCAGCACCCTTACCGTTCAAAACCTTAATGCTGACATTACTGCTTGGCGGCAGAAACAGGTAAGGTGGCAGTACTTCCCTGGAGAAAACTCTCATAAAGAACTCTACTGCTACTAAAGATTGTAAATAAAAAGTTATAATGTAATATTACATACCAAATATATGTAATTAAATAGTTACATAGAGTGTAATCGTTAAGTGTGCCCAGGCGATTATTCCATAAATCGCACCACTCATGGAAGAATGGCAGAAGTGGAATTACGTCAAACATGTTTATTGCTCCACTAGATATAAAAAAATAAAACCCACATCATCTCAATTGTAGAGGATGTGGGTTATATTTCTCTGTATCCAGTCTCCAATTGGAGAGTATGTGAGACGTAATTAACTTATGCCATCCTTCCATGAGGGCTACGAAATATAAAAGACGTCAAAAAGCTTCAAACGAGGCGTGAAGAGGCATATTGTAGGCAGGCAGGGTGGAGGTGGCTAGTGCAGTGAGGGTTTTATCGCTGCACTAGGTTCCTTCGCGTTTGGATACCACTTTCCACTTAACATCAGGTGGAGTGGAGTCATTTGCCTGTCATGTATAAAAAAAAATAAAAAAAAATCAATAACTTTTTTAAAACGAACTTTTTAAACGCTTCCATACATTTAATATGACATTCGTAGAGAGGCTTTTGTTTTCCTACTCTAAGAGTAATATGAATGTTATTAATTTTACATGAAAAAAACTGATTATTGTCCCATAAAATGAAATGATTCTTACGTGAAACCGATCAGCACTAAAAAAAGTTTTATCAATTTTATTCATTTTTATGGACAACTCACACTTGACCAAATAATTGACTATGCCATTATATTTTTATTCAATTAAAAGATAGTTTTTATTACTTTATTTATAGCAGTTTTGTTATATGTTAACTTAGTGTTACCTCTTACAGTAGGAAAACTAAAACCTCTCTACCAATGTCATATTAAATGTATGGGAGCGTTTAATGTTAAAATTTTGGATATTTGTAGTTTTATTAAAAAAATTACTGATGTCGATTTACTCATTAGCTAACGTATTTCCGATATTAGTTTAAGGCATTATCTAGCTATAGCTATATCTCTTATATTTATGGAATAATCGGCTAGGCACACTTAAAGATTACAGCCTGTATAGTTTTATGCATCTTCTCACGATTTTAACGGAAAATAGTATAATATACATGGTTCGTCCTAGAATTTCATGTTGCATGTAATGTCGTCAAAAATGTTACGTTCTTTTTGTAAAGGATGTCTGGTTTCGCACGTCAAGAACCATTCTGAAAAATATTTACGATTATAAGTTACAAAGAATTTCGTAATAAACGATATCAGTAATTTATAGACGCAAGTAATAATAACACAATTTTTTTAACGATATCGCATAATTTACGACTGGTGCTAAGCAAATAACAATAAATCCATGGAAAGTCTACCGCAAGTAAATCCGCCCTAGCACACCCTCTTTATTCACTCCCATCGACAAATCGATGGTTCGACTACTTGACCAGTTTATTTAGAACTCCATACAGACCTGAAAAGTTACAAGCGACGAAATTTTTTATACCCTACTATAACTCCTTTTTTATTGGTTAATGAGTTATACAGTTTAGAGGAATTTATTTCCAAGTATTGTAATTTCATTTTTACGATATTATTTTGTGTTTGTTTGTCATTTTTATATACATATACTACTTTATTTTGTATTCATTATTATTGTTTATATAATTCACGATCATTGTTATCTCTTAACATTATATTTTAAATGTTTAATACTGTGACATTGATACTATGAAGGAAAAGAATCTATTCCATTTTACAAAGAGCTACTATATTTAGATTTATAACCGCTGTTAGATTGCCAATATCAAAAAACCCAAATACCCAAACTTGATCCGTTCATGTTTTTACGTCTTAGCTTCCTTGATCAACTACTGGAAAAAACATAACAAAACTGAAGATATTCTGAGCTCAATAGAATATCTTTTGAAAACCAAAGACGATCCATGAAAATATGAAATGAATTAAAAAGTAGCCTTTGTTACCTTTTCCACCTTAAACAAAGAAAAAAAAACAAATATGTGTAAAGGCTGCATAGTAGATACTATGTAGCCTTACAGCCTTATATAATACGAAAACGAAAAGTATAATTTCAAAAATTCTCTTGATTTTTCATTAAAACAGTCTGAAAATCAAAATTACTTTATATCAGATGCAGTATAATATAACAAAATGATTTATTTCATATGATCAATGTCACAATAATACAAAGCATGATTATCGCTGATATAAACAACACTAATATAATTAATGTAAAACAAATTGCAATACGTAAAAATTTGATAATATTTTGTGTTTATTACACAACACATTACCGAAATACAACGTCGTCAAATAAAAATGAAATTACAACACAAGGAAAGACAGAAAAAACAAACATAAAAAATAAAAAAAACCTCGCTAACATCTATCACAGCTCGTATAAAGTTAACACGCTAAAAATTAAAAATACAAACACAGACACTTGAACAAGAACGTCTTTAAATATTAACAACTTAAATAGCCACGAACAAATTGTGATTGAATATACAAGAATAGAATAAGAAAAAAATTGTCGATAAAACAATTCCAACGTCAAAGTTCAATTTAAATTAGGCAGGTGGTTGAGTAAGGGTTCGGTGGGAGCAGTGCGCTTGCGTCATAAAAATGGCTACCGAAAAAAGCGGGAAATAAGAGAAAGAAATCGGCGAGGGGTGACCCCGAGTGCTTGGAAGGAGGGCCGTGGAGGGTGATGGAAGTAAACCGACTTGCAGCTTAATAATAAGGTTACCTTTTTGATAGTAGACTACTTGTCGTTGTTTTGAGAATTCTGAAATATATTGTTTACATTTGAATCTATTTTTGTGATTTTTTTATTTTTTAAGTATTTTAGTATACAGGTACTTATCTGTTTTAGTCTGTAATCACGGTTTGTACATTTTTAATGTTAAATAAAAGGCCGTCAAGCTAGACCTCGCCATGTTGCTGACTCATAAAGATCTTTTTTATTATAGATAATACCGACATTGAAATCAAAAGTCGGTACATTCAATGTTCAAAGTAACTAGTGTTTGACAGATTTGTTTATGTTAAAAATAAATGTTGCCACAATTTTAAATGTTTAAATTCCAAACTAGAACATTCCACACCAATTTTTAAACGTACAAAATTCCTTTTCAAAGCTGCCAGCAACTATTCGTTCGAAATTCAAAGCAACCAGTACTCATGTTCGTTTAAAAATGCTCCCAAACAGGGGTGTGTCTTCCCCTCTTTGGCTCATTCTTGATAAAAAAATCTCACTTACTCTGGAATTTTCAACCTTATATCAAGTAAATTAGTTTCACAATACGGATTTGAGAATAGTCGCCGCCCCGCGGGAATAGGGTGGCACCCTACACGTGCCTTAGCAAGGACTTGTGGTGCGTTTAGATTGGGGGCGTTTAGTTGTTTAGCTGACTTGTTTAGTAAGTAGCTGGTAGATTAGTAATGCTCAATGTTAGATCACTGCATGGTTAAGAGAAAGTAATAAATAATTGAAAAAATCTTTATATTTCTATGAAATTGAAGTAATAGTAATTTGTTTGTTTATTGACAGTAAAATTATACTACTATACTACTGTATATACATACATACTTTTGTTTCATTACTGATTGATAATTGTTTAAAATAATTTTGTGCCATAAAATAATGATTCGCTCGTTATATCGTAGAGAAAACATTAATGTTAGGAGATGGGCGCGGTAAATTTGTGAACAAAATTTGGGTGGCAACGTGTAGAAAGATCTTCGTCAGTGTATAATCTCAACACGATTGAGGATGTCCTTAACAAGTCAGGTAAAATGTAATAAGTACAAACGGGCATGTAAGAGAACACTGATGTAAGTAGACGATGCGAATAGTCCAGAATATCCAGAAGAACAGACAAGCGTGATGTATGCATTTTGTAGCAGTAGAGCTCCTTGTGAAAGAATTCGTCCAGGTAAGTACTGCCGCCTTACCTATGACTGTCGCCAAGCAGTAATGTGAGCATTACTGCGTTTCAATGTTGAAGGGTAAGCGTGCTGATGAAATTGCAGGTACATGGGACTTGTCAACTTATGTCTCAGGGTGACGGGCGCAGTGGCAGTGCCCCTCAGATCATTTCGATTTAAAGCTCTGAGTGGCACTGCAACTGTTATGGACTGGCATGTAGCGTACCATTAGGCGAATGACTAGTTCGTTCCGTCACTTAGTATTATAAAAAAATATATAAGTAATTTATCTGTGTAATTATTGAGTATTCAATGTTTGTTTTTTTTTTTTTTATTGCCCACTCAGGAACCAACTTTCCTCTAACTTAGTTGGAAGAAATGCCTTTATAGCTTAAGCTCGCTTTTGCACGATAACATTTTAAATTGTTGTTAACATATATCATTTGTTCTTGTGGTGCAATAAATTGTCACATGATATTATATAATAAAAAACATTACTGATTGGTGACAGAAACAGGTAAGGTTGCAGTACTTCTCTGGACGGAGCTCACTTTAAAAAAGGCAAACATTTATATATTAGCTTTCAAAGCGGATTTAGATCGTATGTCCTACGCAATTAGACAATTAGAGAGGCGATACGTATGTTTGTATTGTAACAAAATGTCTACTTGTTACTAGTAAAGAAAAAAATGTGAATAAACTTTAAAAAGTAGAGATGTCACATCGATCTTCTTTCATCTTGATAACGCCACAGCAGATTTTGAGCTGGTATTAAAATTTGAGTAACAAGTTATTAAAATGTAATTTATATACAGAGATTTCGTGCTTTTGCTGTAAAATATAAGAAAACGATAATTGATTCACTTTCCTATGGCTGCTTAAACAAATATTCTTCTAAACAACTAAATTTTGTACAAAAATAACAACAATTATTTATTTATGGTATTTCTTCTAGTTAGTCAGGAGCACTAGGTTATCTAGATATCTACCCCTTAGACATTGTATCTTGGACCTGAGAGAAGATCCCTGTCCAGTTGTGGGTTGATGATAATGATTAAGTTATACATTCAATTACGGGGAGTATCTTCTGAAGGTTGGTATTTGACAGTCTAGGTGACCTAGCGGTTAGAATAGTAGGTACTAGATGAGACGGTCCCGGGTTGGATTCTCGGAAGTATCGATTTGGAAGCGAACTTTTTGAATTGGAAATTATCTGTTGCTCTGTTTGTATATAGTTTCTAACATGAAGAATGGTAATAGAATACACTTGTGACTTAATTTCGCCATTCTGGTGATGATACGAAAGACGGTGCAGCTGCATTGGAAGTGTCACTTTTTAGTAGTTTCTTTTTAGCGTAACGACGAGTTATTTTTTCATTAAATAGAGCGAGAGTTTATGTTTGTGATTTCAGCATCTAAAACTAGTATTGTCTAGTTCACTTATCACTTTCTAGCGATAATATTTTGTTTATATCTCGTTTACATATTATATAATTATATCGACGCTTGAAAGTCAAAATGGGATAAGCGACACTTTTATCATATTGAGTTATATATACCGTTGGAATAATGATCAAAATTTATCCCATTTTACTTTTCGAGCGTTAATATATAAACGAGGGAAACCTATCATTAGCTTTCACCTTAGCATATATGCTATGTAAAATACCTTATGTAACGCCGTTTCTTTTCTTAATAATTGAATTTAAAAAAAAAATAGTGCAGAGAATGTTCTCGTTTTTTGATCAGGGATTTAATATGGTTGTCTAGCATTTTAAATCATTGATCATTAATTCCTTCAAAATTTTTTTATTACTTGTTGTTACAATCCAAAGAGAAACACACCAAGTTAAGAATTGTCCCTATATCGGCATTTGTATAGTCTCTTTTGTATCAGTAAGGCTGGCCCGATAAAGCGCGAGATCTCTATGTGATCTTACCGTGCTAGCCCTATAGTTATAAGTTATTAATTATCGATCTACTTGCCTGGATTCCGCGCCTGTTCAATGAATGCCGAAATCAACAGTGAAGACGAACATTATTTAAATTTAAATCCCTAATTTGCTATAGATGCAATGATATGTGAACGGCGCGATGTTCAATATTTACCCAACTGAAACTGTTTTTATAGGATAATAAAATCTCAGTACAGAATCCTAAAAAAACAGACCACAAAAGTCATCACGTGGAATATTTTCTTCAAAATTAAACGGAACCACGACTGAGATACCTTCATTCCAACAAAAAAAAAAATCAACGAAATCGGTTCACAAATGCCGTAACATACAGAAGTTGTCGAAGAAGAAGAAGAAGAAGAGTTGTCGAGTAACATACAGAAACTCCTCCCTTTTTTTTGAAATCGGTTAAAATATTATACAATCTTTGAATTAATAATAATTTCGTTCGGGGAATTCTTTAACTTCTAATTTGAAAAATTGCCAATGACACAAATATGGCCTTACGACATCATGGGTGCAAACTTATGAAAGTTATGTCGCAATCAGATGAATAAAAATGGAAGGCATAAAAACAAACATTTATTTTTACATAAACAAATACATGTTTATTTACTCTCAAAGAATACCTAGTAACTTCAAGAAATTCTACACCAAAATGAAGTGCCGGCACAAGGTTAAAAACCCATTCAACTTTTTGGTTCATAATACCGGGGGTGCGTACGGGGGAGGGATTAAACAGGGTGCTAAGAGTTCGACGCCATGCTGCGTCGATTTTCTGTGTTATTATTATTATTATTGACTGTATAAGTGGCCTGCGGGTTAGCACTATAAAAAGAGCTTTGGGTTCTCATCTATGTAATTATTTATTCGAATACCGTTAGTACAGGCATTACACTAGTAACGACTAACTACCTACAAACATATCCCGTTGGGGTGTGTCAAATAATTCGTTCTGTTTAATAAATAAAAACAGATCTAGACTTTAATCTTAGACTTAGCACAAAATTGATCGGAAAGTGTGCGGCTACATTTTGGAAGGGTTGAAGAGTTCACCAGCGCTTTCACATCATCTTATAGGAGACTCTATGAAATCTCTCACACTATAGTAGCTCCCATTTACCAAGAAAGACTTTAATTTGGAATAAATAAAAAAAACAACATCCTTATTCAAAAATGTTGTGGTTTTATTATTTCTTAAGGAAGTATGGTATTTTATAATAAATTAATATAGGTAAGGGAACAAAAAGTGTGCTGTCGTAAACTGAACATAAGCTCCGAGTCAGGTTACTTTTATGTTACATCTGGCCTATCGTCATTTACGGCTGCGAAATGTGGACCTTTAAAGAAGACACTACAAGACGCCAGCAGGCATTTGAGATGTGGTGCTACCGTTGCATGTTGCGCATTGGTTAGACACAGAAGGTCAGGAACGAAACCGTGATTCAGCGTGTTCATATGTCCCGGAAAATGACGTCATCCATAAAAAGGCGCAAAACAGAGTATCTTGGTCAATAGATACCTACACTAGAGTGGACCGGCATTGCCTCTGTCGAACAGCTGTTTCGGTTGGCTGCTGTTAGACGGATACAGGAGCTGACAGCCAGCCTTCAGCATTGAAGAGGCCCTCTAAGAAGAAAAAGGTAGGGGAATGCAGCTCAAACCGGTTACTTCTACTTTGAACCAACTTAAAACGGGCGGACTATGGCATAAACCCTCGCTTGATAGGAGCCTGGGCCCAGCAGTGCGACGTATTGGTGGTTTTATGATGATGATTATGAAGTTACCGACTAATTTCGTACTAGAATCTTTAAATCTTTCGTCAGAAAAGTTGTAATTTTACTTATGTAGCCTTATTATACGAATAGTAATTTGACCTTTCCAAAGGCTTTGTCGAAACATCGAGACAATGTAGGTTGAAATACTAGGTAAACAATTGGCCTAAAGGTGAAATAATGATATAGCGATTTTCCATAAAGTGTTATGCGTAAAACATTTTTGACATTTGAATTTCTTTTTTTTTAAAGACACTCATACCCCGCACTAGGGTAACCCTGTATCGCGTGTGCCATAGACACACACATAGGTAGGCAACCACAAATTACACCCACACTCACGAGAGAAATAAATGTAAGCCATAGAAATATTTCTCGTTAAATAGGGAATCAAACCCGAGACCTCTGCGTGGCAGTCCAGTATGGTAACCGTTCGGCCACAAAAAATCTATAGGTACACATCTGAAGTAATTGATCTCTGCTCTATCTAAACGTAATTTTGTCATATCCTTTATATAAAATGTTCGTCATAATAATTACATCTTTTAATTCGGGACTTAATCACGTATAAACATTGACTTACAAATAAATGGACGACGGGTCTAATACAAAAACCACGAAAAAAATGTCCCAAGTCAACCTATTCGAAATTTAAATTGTAATGTCATCGCAGTATCGCGCTGTCCGTAGAACAAATGAAGACTAAAGCGGAGTGTCGCGCTCTGTATACGATTTTAGCGCTTTACAAGTGCGGACACTTTTTAGCGCGGACCCGACATCGAATTGTAAGTCAATGCGTATAAAGCATATTTTAACCTCCATGGTCTCGAAGGGACCAAGTCCAAGTCCAAGAGGAAGTCCCTTCGAGACCATGGACATTGTAATACGTCCGAAACATCGAGGTAATTAAAATATGTTTTCTAAGTGATTAAGTCCCGAATTAAAAAATCTAATAATATATGAAAATCGTAAAGGCTTAAATCAAAATTTCATTCGTAGTACGTTTAAATCTATTTCCTCAAAGGACCTTACTACACAAAGGGCGCGATTATTCTAAAATTTTTATTTATGATTGCAACTGGCGATAAGTGACACGCCTGTCCATAACAGTTGCAGTACCACTCAGAGCTTTAAATCACATAAATCTGAGGGACAATGCCAATGCGTCTATCGCTCTGAGGTATAAGTTGACAAGTCCCGTGTGGCTGTAATTTCACCAGCACCCTTACTCCTTAAAACCGTAACGCAGTAATGTTCACATTACTGCTTGGAGGCAGAAATAGGTAAAGTAGCTCTAGTGCTACTTTAATTATTAATTTTAGTATATAAACTATTGCTAGTTTTGTGATTATGTGCTATATAATGTGACGTAGATGTTGCCACGCAATTATAGATCTAATGCACTACTCTAACAAAAGAGGGTCAATGCACGAATAATACATCAAGCAAACAATAATTCCAACCCCTAAAAATCAATATCTATTATGTACCAATAACACAAACGAGAAATCAGGGGGTGACGAGAAAAAAACTGCGAGGGTGGTACCCTATTTTTTCCAATCTTTTTTTTAAAGGGGAATCAATACAATACATCTTTATGTGTTTATTTATGAACATCTAGGGAGAATTGCTACCCTCATTTCTTTTTTATATTTTAACTGTGGGTGGCAATTTGTTTTGTTCTTGTTATGTGCTTTCTGGAGATAAATTAGGTACCTATTACAAGAAATGTATTGCTGAGGTTCTTACTGCGTAGTTCGACATAAACTCGGCGTAATCTTATCACTACTACAAAATGACAATTTTCTAAAAGTGTGGTTTAGAATTATTAAATTAGTAGCTAATTTTTAACCGACTTCAAAAAAGGAGGTTCTCAATTTGACTGTATGTTTTTTTTATGTATGTTACGCGATAACTCCGGTATTTGTGAACCGATTTTCATGATTCTTTTTTGTTGGAAAGAGGGTACCTCCGTAGTGGTCCCATTTAATTTTGGAGAAAATCATCCACCTCTAAGGGTGGCTGTTCACGCACGAAGATTCATTTTTATAAATAGGGCCTAAATTTTATTATAAGGAGCAATTATTTTACCGGTTGACTTTGCTATTCTCCAATTCAAGGCGTTTTTCTCTCTCAATATACTTTGAGTAGTGAGAAGTGAGAACCGATTTTTATTATCCCCTGTGTCATTAGAGAAATAGACAAATGTGTTAGGAATGTGTGAACTGCCTCCGTGGCCAAATGGTTACCATGTTGGACTACCGCGTAGAGGTCCCAGGTTTGATTCCCGGGCCGGAAGAAGTATGGCCTACATTTGTTTCTTTCGTGAGTTTGAGTGTAATTTGTGATTGTTTACGTGTGTGTCCATGGCACCTGCGACACAGGGTTTCCCTAGTGCGGCTATGTTTAGTGTGTGCGTTAAAGTCAAAGTCAAAGTCAAAGATTATTTATTCCATAGGTAAAATAAATTTACACTTGAAATCGTCACATTTAAGCTACTGCTCGTTCACTTCGCTGACCTCCCTGAGAAGAACGAGCAAGAAACTCTAGGGATTGCTCTTTTCAAATAAACTTAAATGCTATGGAATACACTTTGAATCAAATTTGTGTGGATTCTGGAGCCATGTCGTCTTTCCATACATCTTTATCGAACACGTAGTCTTCAATTTTGTAATATGATTTTTCGATCAAAATATTTTTAATGTAGTTTTTAAACTTAGAAAATGATAAACTTAATATATGCTCCGGAATCTTATTGTAAAAACGTATACAGTTCCCCATAAAAGACTTGTTTACCTTGGTTAAACGAAATCGTGGTACCATGAGTTGGGACTTAGCTCTAAGGTTAATATTATGGATATCTTCTTTCTTATTGAAATTATGTATATGTTTACGGGCATATAAAATATTTGAGTAAATGTACTGTGATGCCACATCATGATACCAGTCTCCTTAAACTTTTCTCTGAGAGAAACCCGAGAGCCTAGACGGTACACAGAACGAATCGCTCGTTTTTGCAATACAAATATGGTTTGATTATCTGCCCCTTAACCCTACATGAGAATCCCGTAATACATTATACTATGGAAGTAACTAAAGTAAACTAGTCTTAAAAAAATAGAATGACAAAAGACATATTTTATGACATCAAGAGACGGGATGAACTGTCACACTGCTGCTTAGACCTTTCAGACGATCTGAGGTACACTGCCACTACGCCCGTCACCTTGAGAAAAATTTTTTAGTTTTTTATGTGATACTATATACAAGACGAACAAGGCGTGCTGATGGCAAACGATACGCCTGATTATAACAATTGCTGTGCCACACAAAGCTTTAAATCTCAAAGATACCGCCACTGCGCCCGTCACCCTGAGACATAAGTTGAAAAGTCCCATGTGCCTGTAATTTCACGACAATACAACAAGTACGGCGGACGTCCGGGTCAAGTCCTTCGCCAGTTATACGTCTTCATGGGCGTCTTTGGCGGACTCGCCGAGGTTTGTGGTTAGCTGAAGGGACGAACACGTTCGTCAACCCCGGTAGGGTGTGACCGGGGCGTTCTAATTAGTGATAGGCCGAAACGAACCCGGAACCATCTCGAGAGTATATCCTTTCAAACAAAAAAAGAATTTTCATATAATATATACATAATCTGTCCATAATTGCCGGAAATATCAGAAAACATATATAAAACATTACATATTACATACAGCCGAACGTATAACCTCCTCCTTGAAGCCGATTTAAAAAACTTAACATATTTTACAAATAACAAACCGACTAATTTAAAAATCAGAAAAAAATTAATTAACGTAATTTCACACTCAACGCATTTAAGGCTATTGTTGTCTTTTTAAATTTGCACATAAATTAACCGACATTACGGTTATAAAACCTGTGAGCTATATTTTAGATGTGTATGACCGTTTGTTGAGTAATAATTATACAATGTGATTATGTTACTATGGCTAGCATAAAATGAGCTCTAATGGAATGTACTTCAACATCAACCCATTTATACGTCCCAATGCTGAACACGGATCTTACCCTCACCGGTTTAGGCCATAGTCCGCCACGCTGGCCCGTTGCGGGTTGGAGATTTCAAACGTTTTTATTAAATTCTGCCCGGATTCGAACTCACGGCCGCCTGTGCTTGAAAGGCGGTGGGTCAAACCATTAAGCTACCATGGCTTCTTAAGTAATGTACTTACTATATATGTATGTACATTTATAAATTTAATTAATGATATCTCGAGAGCACGTCATTTTTCTTCTTCATTTTCATTTGTTTATTATGTAAAATAAAATGTAAACTATAAAAATCTTTGTTATAATTATTAATACAAAGATCGAACACTCAGAAAAAATGCCTTCGAACCGACGTCTTCTACCATACCGTGACAGACGCCATATCACCCAAGCGGCTATGAAGTCGTTGACAAACCAAATACAAGGAAAGATACGGCGCAAGCACATAGAAAAATTCATGAGATCCGCTGGTTCGCTCCGTTGCTTAGTTGATATAGCGTCTGGCACGGTATGCTAGAAGACGTTGGTTCGAATCCGGTCGGATTGAAGGAATTTTTTCTGAATGTTCGATCTTTGTATTAATAATTATAACAAACTAGTGGAGTAATTTCACATAAAAATAATTGAACATCAATTCGATAAAAATGTATATAAAAAATCATAGAATTGTCATTCGTAAATTTGTAAATTGTTAAAGCATCGCGTTTCTTTTTTTTCTGATAACTAAGTGACAGGGTGAACAAGTCGTGCGTCAGCTATGTGACCCGCGTGTCTATAGCAGTTGCAGTGCCGACATAAGTTGACAAGTCCCTTGTGCATGCAATTTCATCAGCACCCTTACCATTCAAAACTGGAACGCAGTAATGCTAACATTACCGCTTGGCCGCAGAATAGGTAAGTTGGTAGCACTTCCCTGAACGAACTCTTTCACAAGGAGCTCTACTGCTACTTTCTATCTTTCATAAACTGATGAAGTAATATAATTGCCAAAATGGATTTTACAAGAAAAGGTAATAAGGTAATTTTCCTGTCAAACGCGTTTACTTGCGTTAAGACGTTGACTCCAGAAGGTATGCAAGTCGTCTTTACGTAAAAACTGTGAGATACGACAGTTGATTGGGAGGGACGTAATACCAGAGACCATTTTAAAATAGCTTTATTGCAAAAACGGCTGTAACGCCTTCTATCCAACACGCTAGTTTTCCACCAATACAAAATGTTTACCTTAAACGTATTATTTACCAAGTCCCATATTTTCCTAGAGTCTTAATACTAAATGCGAGTCTTCAAAAATTCCAATTTACATAGACCTCTAATTACATAGAATTTGTATTAAAACGTGACTCTTTATGTTATGGAATTTAGTAATAGGAGTTTTTAAGGAAAAATATGCTCCTCCCAGTGACTTATAATTATACCGTTCAGAAGTTAAATTATGAGACGTGATTTGAAGTTAATTGTTCATATTTCGTAGATAATTAATTCTTTTATTTATTACTACATAATAACTTACTATAACTTGCGTTATTTTGGTAATGTTTAATAATTATAGTTAATAACAAAAAAAGTCTATATGGATTTTGAACTTTATTATGCTTTGAAATTTGCTGTGGCAGCAGATAAAAGAAAAGAAAAATTAAGTTCTTCGATTACGAAAGTCTATTATGCCTATCGAGAATAACAAACAAAAGCAAACTTTCATCATAAGAAATTCAGTCATTCATTCTTTCATTCATTCAATAAGGAAGAAAATTGCGGGTACAATTTTGTTATGGAATTATGATTGCAAACAAACATGGCGGACTTGCTAATAAAAAGAAAATAACGACATAACCGCACAATTTTAGCGTGCGTGTTGTTTTACGTGCAAATAAATTTAAAATAATGTTAAAATGAATGCAATGCTACTTGATTTTTATTTTTAAATGCAAGTGCAAAGCAGAAACAGATTTAATGTTTGCCACCTTTCCTAAAAAATAAAGTCCGCTAGCGGGATCATCAAATAAAATAAAAATTCAAAACATTGACACTGCTACACCTGCTCTCACAATAGAAATCTGTATAATTTGTAGCAATTATTTTCATACTCTCATGCACTTCTTTTTCTCGGCCTTTCCAGAATTTTCTGTTTTACATTGAAACAAATTTACAAGTAGGTACCTACCTTAGAATAATAACGCATAGAATGATAGTTTCATATCAAACGAACTGTCACAAGTGAGGCAAAAATCAAATTCATGTAGGCTAGTTTTAGTAGTAGGTTAATTTTCGGTTTTAGTGAATATTTATATAAAAATACAAGCTGAAACGCGTTACTTCCTTGAGGAATGTGATGTTAGTATCTATTTTATGTTTGTCTGACGTATTTTTACACTCATTTACCGCACATTTCGTCATTTTTAGCTAAAATTCTTGATCTGTTCGCGGTGCAAGTTGACCTTGAGCACTGAAGGCCCGCCCGCTCGTGTAGGCCCATTGGGCGCGCTTCAATTTGCCTCACTTAGCGTGTGCTGACTAGGTTTCTATGCGTTATTATTCTAAGGTACCTACTAAAATTTTGTTAACACTCGCACATGCAGCATACCCATCGTGTATATAACCAGAAATAGAGACGAAATAATCCATTCCTGGCAACTTATCAGGCAAATGGACCTTATACCAATTTTAAATATAAACTCTCGTTTGCACTGAAATCACAAATCAGAAAGTTGAAATAGTACAGCGTCAACAACTGACCTGTGTATACGTACGTCTCCGTATATTCCAAAACTATTCTGTATTTATTGTAATGAAGACAATATCTCTAACTATGGGGGTTTGTACAAATCGGTGGTGTGGGAAAAACAGCAAAACATCTAATTACAAAACAAACGGAATCACATTTCATCGGTAATTAAATATTAAATATGTAATTTTTCAATTTCCGTCCATTATAGCAATACTCAAGTTAAACTTGTCGGTTTTAAGTGAAACAATTGACGACACCCGTCAATTGTTTCAAATTCGGGTTGGCCAATCGGAGCGCAGTTGTCACCGGAATGATTAGAAAAGTAGAATAGTTTTCAAACAAATTAAATGACATTTCGTCTCTATTTCTGATTATATACTCAATGTACACACACGTACGCATAATTCAAAGAGATTATGTAAGGAAGTACTGCCAGCGTAGTAGATACCTTTTTTTTTTTTTTTTCTAAGCCAAGCAATAACGTGAATATTAGTGCATTCCAGTTTTTGAACGATAAGGATACTCTGGTGAGATTAAAGACACACGGGACTTGTCAACTTTTTGTCACTACCCCTTAGATCTTTGCGAATTAGGGCTCTGAGTGGCACTGTAATTGTTATGGATAGGCATGTTGCTTACCATCAGGCGCATGACTTGTTGTGTTGTGTTGTTCGTCCATTCATGTGATGTCTTGAAAAGATAGAAATTTCAATTCTATACTGTTACATGTTGTTCATTTTCTACAGACACAGAGAACAACTGTCGTGTTTAGTACTTTCCGATTGGTATAACCTAAATATTTTTAAGGCGAGATTGAAATATCTTTTAGGCGGGCGTGAATCAATCTCGGTCACATCTTTACTTGTCATTAGGAACAATATAGTATAATAATAATAATAATAATAACGCACACACTCACTCACATGTAGGCAACCACAATGTACACCCAAACTCACGAGAGAAATAAATGTAGGCCATATAAATTTTTCTCCCGACCCGGCAATCGAACCGGGGACCTCTGCGTGACAGTCCGGTAACCGTTCAGCCACGGAGGCAGTTAAATTATTATTATTATCTCAATAATTGCGTTGAATTGTATATTATATGTTAAGTTAGTAGTCATGTTTTTTTATAATATCAAATGCCGGGACGAACAAGTCGTGGGCCTGGTGGTATGATCTGAAGGGACTCTGCAAACATCCCCGATGCACTGCAGAAACGAGTCAGTCCCAAGACCATCCTAAAAATATTATTATACTTTACACGTAGGGTCTTCAGTGGCCGTTTGTCAACTCATGGGCTCCCGGTGTAGAAACCTTTACAATAAGCTTTAAAAAGTGTTATTTCTCTTCTTCTGTACACCAAGAAAATCTACGGATCAACATATTACCTCTTACCGCCTAACGCTCTTTCAATGAAATGTATGTAAACAAAGGCGATGTTACCATGATGATATGTATGGAAGTGAGAAAAAGCACGAGCGTAGAGTGAATGTATAATAGAAATGAGATCCATCAGAAAAATATGTAATGTGCGGTTATGTGTCAGAGTGAAGAAAGCTGTGATTCATGAACAATGTGATTTAAAAGAGGATCTAGTGACAAAAATATAAAAAAGGTTGTGTTGAGATAGCCTAATGGTTTGGCCCACCGCCTCTGAAGCAGAGGCCGCGGGATCGAATCTCAGCTTGCACCTCTGAGTTTTTCGAAATTTATGTGCAAAAATTTATTTTGAAATTAAACATGAGCTTTTGGTGAAGGATAAACATCGAAACTACAGCCGCATTGCCGCATTGCCACGAGTCAAGTGTCAAGTTGACAAGTCCCATGTAAGTACCTGTAACTTACCTGCCTCCGTGGCCGAACGACTGCCACGCAGAGGTACCAGGTTCGATTCCCAGGCCGGGAGAAATATTTGTATGACCTACATTTATTTCTCTTGTGAGTTTGGGTGTAATTTGTGGTTGTCTATGCGTGTGTCCATGGCACCGGCGACACAGGGTATCCCTAGTGCGGGGCTATGTTGAGTGTGCGCGTTATTATTATTATTATTAATTTCACCAGCACCTTTAAAAAACCGGGACGCAGTGTAATGCGAACATTACTGCTTGGCGGCATTAATAGGTAAGGTGGCAGTACTTCTCTGAACGAACTCTTCCACAAGGAGCTGCCACTAAAAAAATGTGCGTAATATAGTCCTACATTACATTAAAAAAAATCTTCTAGGGAAGCAGTAAAAACGTTTTGAACGCTATAATAACTAGGTAGTAAGTATTATTATATTGCAAAGTCGCATGAAACAGCACACGAGGACAATTATTATATTACATCTGCAATAGTAATAAACAACCTACTAATATCACCGACAAAAACCTCATAACTCCAAATTAAGATTAAAACTTCTAAATTACAAAGTTCTCGAAACTACAGATGTCACGAACACACATACAAACTTAACATAAAGGTACTTATGCACTTACATATTGTAGTACAGTACACATCCTGCACATTATCGCAGACCGCTAGGGGCCCATAACCTCACTCGCGTAAAACTGGTCCGTGGAACTAGCGGGGAATAGTGTTGTGACTAATAACGGTAACAGTGTAAAAACTAGTACTTTTGGTACTTGCAGGGTGAAGCAACTGTGCCTAACGTCGAAGCGACGATATTATTCGTGCTCCACTTTGCGATCGTAGATAAAAAGGTCTTACTAGCTAATTTTGTAGGTATCTGGTTCCGTTTCTACGTCAGCTTATAACCTTTATAATTTAGCGAGGAATAACGTCTGTACTAAAGTATCTGACGCAATTATCCCTACGACTATTATTAAAGCACTGCAAGGCTCAGTACAGTGTTTTTTAGTTTCATTACAGCAAGAATCTTTCAGCTGTTATGAAATGAAAAGCAAATAAGCAAATATTGCAAAGCTAAATTAAAAATTGCTGAATAGAATTCTTTACTATCTAATGTACAAAGTAAATTTAAAAGATACATTATTTTTTTTATGTTGTTAACGTAAAAAAAATTGATAAACTGAAACGTACCTTTTGGAGCTTTTCCTCAAAAGGCTGTTTTTGATGTTATATTGTAGAAGAAAGTTTTTGTCATAAATCCGATCTTAATATCAGCAATGTTAAGAACGTAGAAGTGGTCTTCTTAGACATAACACGCTCATAAGTCACTTAATGAGCAGCGAGTGGTAGCTTAATGAAGACAAGCATAAGCGTGGATAACTCCAAGGACACGAAGATGTGCTGAAGCAATATTTGAAGAAGTACAGCGTAGACTCCTCATGGTGATAGTGACAAGTCACTTAACAGTTGGTGTAAAGAACGTTAAAAATGTTGTTCAATTGGATATGTATTTTCGGAACTTAGTGGTGCTTGAAGGTTAATCTTTGTACTAGGCATGGTGTTTTAAAAGCCTGAGAACCTTTTGAAAATTTTATATCAATGTAATCTTCATAAGGAATATTGGGTAGCCGCGATGGTGCCAACATAGGAATATAAATAATTGATAGGATTGAAAACAACAGGCAAAAATTAAATCTTTATTATTGCAAGGGATCCTCATTTAGACAGCTAGACTGCATATATGTATACATATAAATAAATAAAGTGAGTTGTAAATTAAAATAATATTAGAAATCGTGGAAAAAATATATTTAGACATAAGAATTGTGACAGAATAAAGGATCTGTTAAAAATATTGCATTGAAATTAAAAAGTCTAAAAAAAAACCTAAAATAAAAAGATTTTGTGTCGTTTAATTATTCAATTATTATGAATATTTGTTGTTGTAAAGAGACACCAGTTTTTGACTTACGTTTTTAATGAAGCAATCGTATTATTGTCTCATTGTAATAGATCAAGATCAAGCTTTAGAGTAGACGGTTAAGTTTTAGCTAAATTCGTTTTAAATTTTTAAATCCTCTAATAATAAATGAACGGTTAAAGTGTAGCTGAAGTAAAAAAAATATATATGTTTCAAATTTCATGTCATACTAGTTACACTAATACTAGTATTTTCACAACCCTCCGCCTCGACAGCTAGCCGGTTCGTACGATCTTGAACTTTTATATTTTTCTTAATATATTTTTTCTTGTTCCCGTACTTCGCTCGTCTAAGTACCGAGGGGATTTTTTGTTGTACCTTCGGGTTTAGAACTCCATATAATTATTTTCCGGTTCTAAAAAAGTTCGAATTTTGTTTTGATTCCGTGAATTCTGCGAAATAAAATTGTAAAGGGCTTTTTTAGGGTCGTTTTAGTAAATATTTTTGATAGAAATTTATTATGTGGAAGGCGAAAATTTTCTTCGCTAAGCGCTTATTTACATGTTTATTTGTATCGGAATATGTCAACAATTTAGTAAAAGTAATTGTCAGCCGTGACCTGACATGGGAACTGTAAAAAGTCCGAGACGTTGGTTTATTTGAAAAAAAAAAAACAAAAAACATTTTCATTTCCTAAAAGTAATTATTGTATTTGAAAACAACATTATAGAGCAATATAAAGTTCTAAATAATAATTCTTTTTTCGAAAAATACGAAAGTGTTTAGGAATGAAACTATTTTTCCGGATTTAAATCGCGTATATTTGTTTTTTCAAACAAACCGACGTTTCGGGCCCTTTACAGGTCCCATGGTCACGGTTGACCTAAGAACTCGATACGAAAGTGTTTTTTTCACATATAAAATCAACTAAACTACACACATAGCAAAAATGACTTAATAATAAAAATAGATTAAAAACAAAACTATAATTGCCATTACCGCGAAACAAATTAAATAAGGCATATCAGAAAGCAGGACTGTGTACTATAATCGAGGGCTGTAGCTCAGATGCATTGCGAGAGGTACTTTTAATAATATAAAACGGGATTAACTTAAACTTTGGTTTATTTTACCATTTTTACATGTTTAGGGTTACGAAACAATAATCTTAATATTAATGTCAAGATCTTCTATTTTCTTAACATTCTTTTTCAAAGGATTCTAAATACAAACTAACTCATTCAGCCAGCAATTCTACTCATAGAGTACGGCCTAGTCTACATCCCTCTTCCTCACAGCTGAAGGGGTGAATATCCCTAGCTGGTAGTCTACCTATGATAGGCAACATACATAGTGATCAGCCTTTACTACAGGCTAGCCACACACTGCTCGGAAGCTATCAACTTACCAACAAGTAACCGCCGAGGAGGCTATGGCTTTGGTCTGCCAAAAACCTATCTAAAAGGACAGACCATGATCACATCCTAAACAAACAAATAAAAATACAATTACTCGTTAGCTATCCTAGCTAATTAGGGAACCTGACTAAACCCTAACACTTTATTTCATCGACCCTAAACTGGCTGAACGATCCTAATAAAAATTCTAAACATCACTACAAGTTCCTAACTATCTCAGCTTAAGCTATCTCCAACGTGGATGCTGCTACAACGACGACACAGGCTTGAACATCCATCGGACGATCACTGGGTTACATCACTATTGATCTCCCAGCTGCCTTAGTCCTCATTTTACAGCTATCACGTTCCATCAGCTTCACTTGCTATCTTTAACCAAACAAAAGCCAACCCACATACAACGTCAACAACACATTCTAACTACATATTCCAAGACATATATGGTATGAGGGTATACCACATGAAGAATTTCTAATAATTAAATAAATATATTTTCCCCGAATGCAGACAGTTGTTGTTCATCTTGAAGAGTGAGCTCGAACTATGCACATATACTGGATAATATATCTATCAAATTAAAACAAGGGAAAAAGGAAAATTAAGTTAAATCTTTCTACGATATTCCATCATCATCCTCCCGTCATTCCAAGTCTGCATTGCCGGAAAATATTAATTTTTCTTAAAATATTCCTCATAACGCCAATGTGGTTCCACATGAAAAATAAATATAAAAATTTAATTAACCTAGTAGAAACAAACACATTAAATTATCTCCTAAAGAACTTTTTCATCCTATTCACATGGAGTAGATTCTGCCTACCCAACCTTTTCCTATTCATACTTAATCTGCACGTAATACAATTATTCCTACTAAACCAAATCACTACCCTAAGCTTCGCGTAACATACCTCTTTTTATATATCAAGGCAATCCTGTCTTTCTTATCAAATAACCGCTTCCGTCGCGATTGTAAACTATCTATACATTCTTTATGTGGATCGATCGAAGTTGCCCGCTTTATAAATTCACTTTGTAAATTCTCCATATTATTTACGCGACCACGTTTAAGAATGTCACTTTCCGACTTACATTTTATACTTACTTTCGGCGAAGCATATTTATAATTATTTTCATTGAAATTATAAACTTGACGTAATTGACACGTCTTATCACTCACGTCAACATCACTTATCATCTCTGGCAAAACCGAAAAGCTATCTAAACTTTTTGATATCGGTTTCAAAGGAGACTTTTCTTTCTTTGGTCCAATATCTATCATGGACTTAGAAGAAGAAATTTTATTGTCAATTTCCACTTTTGACAACTCGTAATTACACTTTTCCAAAACATCTCGACCCAGAACCAAATATTTTTCAAGATCGTCTACAACCAGCAACTTCGAAGGATATTCCCTTCCATTAATCATTAACGACACTTTGGTGGACGACTGCACATTTATTGGCGTTGCACCCACTGTACGTAATGGAAAATTTGGAGTATCATCGATACGCAACTGCAACTTTTCCGCAAAATAACGAGAAATCACAGAAACTGAAGCATTACTATCCACCAACGCCTCGCAACATACACCATTAATAACAACAGATACAAAAGATGCCTTATCTACGCTAAAACTATCGATTGTAGACAAATTTTCTACATGTTCAGCTGCGCTTTTCTGACAACCACGTTGAGGAGATCCCGGCGAAGATCCACTACTATGTGCTCGTGAATACCCTTGACTTGGCGTATCCTGCTGCACGATTGGTGCTCGTGGCACTAAATATTCCATTTATAATCGAGGGCTGTAGCTCAGATGCATTGCGAGAGGTACTTTTAATAATATAAAACGGGATTAACTTAAACTTTGGTTTATTTTACCATTTTTACATGTTTAGAGTACGGCCTAGTCTACAGTACTATGCAAATATATATACCTATAAGTTCAACAGCAAGTGTAATATTTTTCACAATACTGAATAGGCATAAAACTCGCAAAAATTTAAGAAGAAAAACCAAAAGATTCGTCTCAGAGTATTAAAAAAAATATCCACCATAATAGAAATGAAAGTTGAGTGAATTATATCCCCAGGAGTAAAATGAGACGAGGTTAAAGAGATAATGTTCGTTTAAATAAATCCTGGTTTACGGGAATGATAATAAAAAAAGAGAAAATGAGGAAATTGGCTGAATGATTTTCTTCCCTTGGTTTTTTATGGACGATAAAATAATGATTTGTGATTGGGTAGTTTGAATAAGACTCGATTATTAAGGCGGTTTGTGTTAAATAGTAACAAACTTACTTTTTAAAATATAAATAACAACATATTTGGTTATTCGTTAGGTTAATTGTTAAGAAAAAGAATTTAAGATTTCCTATTATGTCTGTCGAAACTTATACATATGATCTTACCCACTGGTTAAACCATTAAAGTCAACTACGTTCCTGACAACTCTCTTTGACCTCGTTCAATCACATCAGTCTATTTTTTAAACAATTTTAATGCTCTGAAAATGCACCGCATAAATCAGTTAATAGATCACTATAATAATGGACCTATGATCCTATTGATCTTTTGAAGTATAGCTCGTGCCATTTTACTTTTATATTGACACCTATTGGCAGAAATTGATCCGTTTTTAAAAAGGTGTACAGGTAGAAAAAGTCTTTGGCTCACCCTTTTTTTTTATTCTTGAGGCAAACGTTTTTATATATTCAACCTTTTTTTTATTGCTGTTTTGTGAGATTTCTTTTTGTTGACTCGAAGTTGATACGATGTGTGAACGGAATTTTTAATTGTGGGAGCACTTTTTTATTTGAAAGGGGTAATTTTTTACTACTTAACTTTGTACGGTAGATAGATTTTGAATTTGGTGTTTAGTATATACGAAATTGTAAATGTTTTGATTTTTTGTAGTGGTTTAGGGTTGTAATGGATACTTGCATTTATATGTAACAAAACAGTGATATTTGTTGAATACTTGTTTGTAATTAATAGATTATATTATAGTTAATAATATTAAGAATACTTAAGATTCGAAATTTTAACGAAGTCTCTCGTAACCGCTCACGCGATACATGCAGCCACACCTAGAGGTGCCGGTGATGATTTTATTCCGATTTATCGGATATCGAAGTTATAACAGGTAAAACAACTAATATTAATTGCTATTTCGGTAACTACTCTAGCAAACCATAAAGTTTTTAATGCCTGGGTCTGTCATTTAAAAAAATAAACAACTTCAAAAATACGTCACGACAATCGTGTGTGTTATTGTTTGAGCTGGTGATTTCGGTGTTTATTTATTGAAAACATACCGTAAGTAGCGTTTTTTACGTTTACCCTGAATATAAATGTTTATAAACTGTACTTTAAGGAGCAATTTCATGGTAAACGTTAGAACCACTCAAACGGAATTTTTATTATATTATATTATTATCACATTTATCCAAGTACACCAAATATTTCATTAGTGCTTTATAAATGAAATATTTGCGGAGTATTATTGCATTTTATTTGAGATGTTTTTGTTGGTAGTACGGAGGATATATATTTAGTAATGCAGAATAATAATTTTTATTTATGAAAACTTGTATTTAAACTGAATGCTTTACTAATTTGCGAAACCAAATAGCCGCCTTTTTGCGGTAGAAGGAGCGCATCGCGTGAGCGGATAAACAGACGATTCCTCGTTACGATCGATCGTCGCGACAATTGTATCGATCTATCGCTACTACCTTGGCGTTCAAGCAATCGTTAACGACATAAACATACATTATCGATTCGTCGTTTCGGTCAGTGTGAAATGACGGTTCGTGGAGATAAATCGTCTCTTATATGGCGGCCTTAAAGAATATTCTCGTAGCAGTTCTTGTAAATGAGTTCGTCCAGGAAAGTCTTGGCATCTTACCTATTTCTGCCGCCAAGCAGTAGTGTATTCCGGAAATTACAGGTATATGGTACTTAGGTTTACGGGCGCAATGGCAGTGTCCCTTAGATCCAGAAACTGATAGGTACTGTCATTTCCAGCCTCCATGTATGGTCAGACTGACAGGTAATAAAGACTTTACCACCTCAGTCAACCGTTTATTTGAAAAAACAAATATACGCGATTTAATCCCGGAAAAATAGTTTCATTTCCTACAGACTAGACTGACAAGAAATCGAAATTAGACCGACTTTCTTTTGGACAAAGACGATGACCGACCTTCCTCTTTTTTGACAAAGGACGACGAGGGCAGTCTTGACTAAACCTTCGACGCGAGCAGACGACTTCTCCTGACTGAATTGTACAGACATACCGTACAGGTACTACTGAGTAACAGTCGTAATAGTATTAGGCATATTTATTGAGCCAATCTATTCTTGGTTTAGTATTTAACCTTTTAAGCTGTTACTGGTATCAGTTTCCTTATATCAAGTATTCATATTGCTTTTTTCGATTTCCATGGGATCCCCTCATCAGATGCTGACTTCTTGGTGACAATGGGACTGCTACGGACTTCTTTGTACATTTTGTATTTTCTTTTCTGGTTGACATAGTGACGGTGAATTGTTGATTTTATGAATTGTGTGAAGTGAAAAATCGACTTTTATTTTCTGAAAATAATTAGTAATTTGCGATAGCGGAAATAAACCCGAAACAGGGGCCACATTGACCCTTTCAAACAAAAGAAGAATTTTCAAAATCGGTGCACTATTGATGAGAAATTGGTGAATACACGGACATGCCCGTAAAATTCGAGAATTTCCTTCGATTTTCATGGGATCCCCTCATCAGATTCTGACTTGGTGACGATGGGACTACCACAAGAGTGCATCCTTTCAAACAAAAAAAGAATTTTCAAAATCGGTCCACAATTGACGGATATATCTGAAAGCATACATACATACACCCGAACGTATAACCTCCTTTTTTCGAAATCGGTTAAAAAGACTTGAATAAAATCTTACGGTAAATGGAGAATGTATGTTTTGGAAAGTAAGATCGTACGTCTTATTGAATTATGACAAAAATGTCAGATATGGCGGTTAATTAGAGGCACGCCATGTCCAGCTCTCAATTATGTACTTTCATTAAAAAATATGAATATATACAGGACGAAAATAATAGTTAAGAGAAATTGTATAATTGAACGGCGTTCTTTTGAAATAAGATACTATATTAATTATAAGGAATTAATCCTTGTGATTGGCCCTTTTGATGGGCATTATAAAAATACAGGATATATTTTTTAACACTTCTTCCTGCTATCATCCTCAGGATATCATTGCAGGAGCGCCCACGCGATCGCAACATCTGTGACGCATTTTTTTGCACACGATTGCGTAAAAATAAACTACACACGCATCCGCAAACATGCCAGTGGCACTGCAAAAGCGAGGAAGCCAAAAAACAAAACCCTACAGATGCGCACACAAGGCGTTGTAAGCTCGCTGTATGAAGTTGGTCCACAGTGCACCTGTATATAAATTCTGGCAGTAATCTCTACAAAGAGTTATTTTTACATTTACGGAGCACCTAGAAAACTTCAAGCCAACACGTTGCGGCGCACCGGCAGCGCCCTGCGCTCGATCTCAACATCATCATCAGCTCCAAGATCTTCATAAACAATGTGACCTAGGTACTTAAACCGAGGTACTCGATTCAAGGGCGAATGAACCATGAAAGTTTTTAAAAGTCTTTCAATGCAGTATTCATCATTATCCATAGCTGCCCCCGTAGAATGGCTAAGCATGATAGTCGCGACGCGCGCGATAAAATTGAAATAAGTGCGCCCTATTGGCTATCTAAATTAGATCTGATTGAGACAGCCAATAGCGCGCGCTTATTTCAATTTTATCGCGCGCGTCGCTACTGTCATGCGTAGCCATACTACGGGGGCTGATTATGAATGCAGTATTGCTTAATTTTAAAAATAATATAATGTTTTTTTTTGTTCAAATGTAAGTGTGTATTTGACTTCTATCTCACCTGATGGACAATGACGATGAGGTCGATGATGGAGCGTGCACACCTAAATAATGCCAATTGACTCTCGCCTTGAAAAGGTCCAAGTTATAACGTCCAGAGAACAAGTCTGCAGGCAGCAAATTCCACTCCTTAGCCGTTCGCCGTATATATATAGCGTAATGCTTCGTGTGAATCTTTGGAATATCCACAACATAGAGGTGGAACCCATGCCTACTCCTAGTCCCCCGGTGATGGAAAGGGTACGGCGGAATTAAATCGTGTAATTCCATCGCACACTCTCCGTGATATATCCTGCAAAATACCGATAATCAGGTAACTTTACGGCAGTGTTCAAGCCTCGGCTGCTTCGCCTCTATTAATTACGAGTCACTTATAAGCCTCTTGGCACGAATATAACAATAATAATTCTTACCAAGAATATTTTATTATTCTATCTACCTTATCTTACCTACTGTACCTTCTCTCCATGTTCATGCATATCATAGACGTGAGACGCCCTAAGTACAGTTATAGACATATTTAGAGAAACCCTAAATAGGTTCAATTATGATAACAATGTTCATATGAACCGTTGGCCACATACCTACACCCGAACGTTTAATTTGAAAATTGTATGACTTCAATTGTCTTTTGTTTTTTAAATATAATCCATGAATATATTTGAAACAATGATGTTTAATAAAATAGTAATTCTAAAATTAAAATTTAACAATTCGGGGTGTTAAAGCTATTGTAATCACGCATTGATAAACAATAATACAAAATAATCCCGTTATAATATCGTCTCTGGTAAATTGAAGGTAGGCTCCTGTGGTTGCTTTTGGGTTTCCAAGAATGCAGGGTCAAAATCAAAATATTTATTGCTCTTAACTGTTACCATTGACCTTAAGATGAATATAGTATCAACATGACCTCGAGTCGTGTCTCTGGTGGCTAGCAACACGCCTACCAGTAATACCTGCAGTGCCCCTGAAACCCTTAAACCGCAAAGGTCTTAGGGGCAATGCCACTGCGCCCGTCACTCAGAGACATAAATTTGGCAAGTTCTGTGATTACACCAACCCTTCTAAATCGGAACGCAGTAATGCTCACATTACTGCTTGGCGGTGACATAGGTAGGCATTTAACACTTTAAATCTTAGAGATTTCAGGGGCATTTTCAGTGCGCATGTCACTCTAAAACATACTTTCCCAAAGTGGTCTCTATCACTCGCCAGTGGGCGCTGAAGAGTTCTGGGGGCTGGGGGGTAGGGGCTTCGGAAGCAATTGGTGGCGTTGATGTTGCCCAGGGAGTGCTACCGCATTAAAAAAAAAACTGAATTATCTTTATAAACTACACTAAATATATATAATTTGTTTCCTGGTGATATTTTGTGTTAACTTAATATAAAAAAATACATGTTTCCTATTATTTTTTGTGATGGTGGGCGTTGACATTTTTTTATCTTGCCTAAGTTTAGGAACCTATGCTCTAAACATCAAGTATATAACAAATGTCATTTAATTTGTTTGAAAACTATTTTGGCACGTCATTACGTCAATTGTTGCATTTCAAATTGACCAGTTTAACTTGAGCTTTGCTATAATGGACGAAAATTGAAAAAATACATAATTTAATATTTAATTACCGACGAAATGTGATTCCGTTTGTTTTGTAATTGGATGTTTTGCTGTTTTTGCCACACCACCGAATGGAACAGCCCCTCATAGTTAGAGATATTATCCTTATTATAATAAATACACACAGGTCAATTGTTGGCGCTGTATACTATTTCAGCTTTATATATAATTATATAATTATATAAGTTCAGAGCCAACGAGAGTTGATATTTAAAAGTGATATCAGTACCATTTGACCGATAAGTTGTAAGGGATGAATGGCCCTTACTTCGTCTCCATTTCTGGTTATATACTCGATGGCTCTAAAACATAAAGTTGAAAAATCGCGTGTAATTTCACTAGCATTTTTACGTTTCAAAACCAGACAGAAATAAGTTTGGTGATAGTACTTCCCTGGACGTACGTAGCTGTAGAGCTCATTGTGAAAGCTATTAAAGTGTATCTATATATTTATTATATAACTTAACATTGTCAATGGTATTAAAATTTCAATATCAAAAACAGCTCTAGCGGAATCCCCTTTAAAATCCCATATTTACACCAAATAACTTAATACCCTCAAAAATTCGCTCCGTCATGAACAGAACTTGTACTCCAATTAATTCAAGGCAAAAAAATTGAATTAAGGGGTGGAAATTTCGAAACTTAAATAAAAATGCAGATAGGTAGAAGTTTGTTAACAAGGTAGGGGGTTATTCCCTCCCCCTCCTTTGAAGTTCGAAGGCACGCGAGCGTAAGGGGCCGTGTACCTATCTACTAAGAGGGCGAAAAATAAGTCCGTCCCTTGAAATAAGACACCCAAATTGAAATTGTTGAGGCGTTATTCTTTGGTTGGGTATAGGTTCTTAACAAGGGCTTATTTATTTATTTTAGTATACCTTCTGTTGATTATTTACAAGTAAAGAACTTAGAAAAAGACAAAGGAAAAGCTACAAAGAAAGACAATTAAATAGCTCCCATAGACGGAGGCTTTAAAGGGTTTTCATGTCGCACTTCTATTACAATAGTGTTGTAACTCAAAACATGTGAAATGCAAGGTTATACTATTGTTGAACGTAAAATTTGAATCTCTACACGTCAATAATAATAATAGTAAAATGAATAATAATAATAATAATAATACCTGATAACTTGTACCTGAGTCCCTAACCCCGGCCAGTCGGCCGGTGCCATTTACAAATTCTAAATTAATCTTTATAATAATTTTAATCTTATCTTTTTTATCTTTTCTCCGTTAAAGAAAAAGGTATGTGGTTCAAAACAATTCAACCTGAGCCACTGGAAGTTCCATGGATTGATAACTGTTCGACTTGGTGTTGTGACGGCTCTGAGGTTGCGCTCTGGGCACATTCCTTCAAAGAAGTTTACCTTTTTGATGGGCATTACACCAACTCCTTAACCTCTAAGCCGGCAGGAAACCACCGGTGGGTTCACGCCATTTTGAAAGAAAAAGTCCTCAGACGCGCGAAGCCACCGGTGGGTTCCCTCGCCCAGACGATTATAAACCGGTTCTCAATAAAGATAGAGTCTACATACGTTTGTTTGAACAACTTTTGATAATAGACAAGTATAGTAACTGTTTCGTTCATTGCATAGCCAAAAAACATTCGTTCATTTAAAAAATACGGAGAAAAAGCTGTTCGAATCTGTGGTAAAACTTCGCGAGAAGTAACATTGTGGTAACAGTTGTGAAATCTTTATTTTATCAAGGTAAATGCATTATTTTATGTAATAACTACTATATTTTGTGTTATTTAAGGAATGATAAAGCTATTTACATAATTGGTTTTGTTAAATTCGTAGTAGTTTTATTGCTATCAAGCTCAAATACCGGCAACATAATTTTTGGCATTTTCATGGGATTTCTGTACAAATTTGCGCGGGGTGTGAAATATGAACCGTCATTAATTGACAGTTGAAATTCCGTTGGCTGAAGGGTTAATGTAGCAATTGCGGCGTCATTGAAGACATTTACCACGTTTTGATGGAATGTGTTCTGACCGAGAGACTCAGGAGACAGTTGGGCAGTGTGGCCAACATACGGCAGACTGGGTGGTGTAACAGTATACTGGCCGTTCCGTCATCGAACGAAGCCAAGATACTGTACAAAATATATTTAGATAGTCTTAATCTAGGTTAGATGTATAAATTAAGCGACATTACTATTAAAATACACAGTAAAGCACCTTAAATGTAGATTAAAAAAAACACTTTTCCTATTCTGTGTTAGTAAGAATGAACTAATTATTTAATATTATACATGGCGGCTCTGGAACACATGCGACACGCATTCAAGTGCCTTACTATCGGGCAATCTACCTGCTCCAGGATGGTGTTCAGGAGACCGCTGGTGCTATACAACCATCGTTAGAATATTGCGAGAAACAATTAAAAGATATCTTTCTAACTCAAAATGAGACAAACTTTTTGTGAGCTAGTTCTGAATAAAACAGTCCTTACTGAAAAATATGAAATTTTTCATTTTCCATTTTAAATATGTTTGGCAAGTAGAAAATTGTTTAGGTGTCTATAGTAAATGAAAATACACTTTTAGAATTAATACACTATTATTTTAACAGTGCGGAATATTGTTTCGTTACCGATATAGTGAATACATTACGCTAGCTCACAAATATAACGATTTAACGACCAGCGTGTTGGATTGTCAGTACTAAATGAGAAGGTTTCGGATAGGAGCAACCCGGGAAACGAACTTTTCTAAATTGCTTCTGGTCTGGATGTTCTGGGTAGGGCTCCGAAGCTAATTTCGTTAATCTGGTACTCGTATAACATTTTAAGTCGATTTTTTTAAATAAAATGTGAGTGCGCATTTGACCTCCACCTCATCTGATGGAAGGTTACGATGGATAGTAAGTATATTATATCTTCTACAGTTTCAAAGATGAGGGCGCCCGTTAGCAATTAACTAAAATAAATGATAATTAATATAAGTTAAGTTAAAGTCAAAAGTTAAATCAGGAGCAATATAATTACATAAGAATCATGTTTATAAATGAATAGAATAGAATCATTTATTTCATATTATCAATGTCACAATATTCATTTAAAAACACAATGTCAAGGGATAATCCCCTATTTCACCCCTTTAAGATTTATTATTGTGACAAAAAGTAACTTATGTCCTTCCCATTGGTCCCATATACCTGTATACCAAAATTCACCAAAATTGGTTCACCAGTTTATATTATAGCGTAACAGAGTTACTTTCGCATTGTTGAATACTTTGTATTGTTGTGGTTTATAATTTTACTATATTAGGATAAATACATTCTCGTCAATTTGTTATAATTTTAAACTAGGCTGAATGTGCGTAAGTCTAAGTCATTTTATAAAATCTCGCAGCTGTTAAGATTGTCTCTGTACTTTTCCTACAGGATGGAAAAAATAAAGAAACCGAAGGCACGAAGCCTTGCTTATTACAATAAACCGCGTTAATTTTACGAGTATTTTGGTTTTAATTCTAAATTAGAAAAATAAGTAGCAACCAGGCCTATACAGTTAACACGCATTTATAACATTAGTTCGGATTTTTAAAATACGTGTTTTTAAACACAAATTTGTAAAGTTATTACATTAATTACACAACGCAGGTGCTAAATAAGGAAAAAAGTAATCATCTAAAATACATAAAGCTTAATTATTCAGATATTAAGAGTCAAGACATCGAGTAGGGTGCGGGGGTAAAAATTTCCATAATTACAACAGCAATTTGCAAAAAGAAATGCTCTTTTCACTCTCCGTGGGTGTTTAAGCAAATAATTTTCGGCTTTTTGTATAGATAGCAAAATAACTTTGACCTAAATAAAATACTTCGCAGCTCGGCGATTAAAGCTCTTACTACCTGGTGCACGACTGGCCCGTCATTTAATATCGCACCTTAGGTGTAATAAGGCCGCATTTGTTAAATGACAAGTTTTCAGAAGAGAGGTTTAAAAATATACGAACGAAATTAGTTGATTTTGTGTTCTGTGTGGCGACATTTAATGTTTATTTATTTTATTTATTTATTTAAAGAAACATACAGCTTACATATTACATAAATGTTTTGTTCACCTATTAAATATTAAATTTAGCCAAATTTTATTTCCAATGATAGATAATTCACAAAGTGAAGGCCGAAAGCACTTAATCTACTACACAATGTCAAAATTCTGTAAACAATGACCTAACCAAATGACAAAGCTCTAAACAAGTTTTAAAAAAATAGAGACAATTATTGCAGAAAAGAAATAATTACTTAATTTATTAACTAAAATCTACTTTTTTAACATTTGACGAAAACAATTTAGTTTACAGGTAAATATATCGATGTGGTGGTAACGATCATTATAAGATTTACATGCTCTGATTAGAAACCTATTCCCAGTGTAGTTAGTACTGCAAATAGGTACGAAAAACAATGTTGTGTTGGAGCGAGCATTAACCCTAGGACATATGAATAAAATACGACTCATTAAGAAAGGAGAATCAACGATGCCATTTATAATCTTAAACAGAAACATTTGATCTCTGTGTTCGCGTTTTAATTCTAACGACTGAAACTGGGGCATAGCGCCCTTAAACCTATATCTTAGTCTTCTTAAAAACTTATTCTGAATACTTTCTACCTGGTCTATATGCTTGGCATAATGAGGGTTCCATGCTGTCGAAGCATATTCTAAATGACTTCGGACCAGGGAGTTATACAATATAATATATGTATTGACATTCTTGAAGTCTTTGCACTGTCGAAAAACAAAACCCAGCATTTTATAAGCCTTGGCTGCAGCCTGATCAATATGCGAAGCAAAGTTCAGTTCACTATCGAGGCATACGCCCAGGTCTCTCACCTCGGTCACTCTGTCTATTGTGGTATTATTAAATTTATAATCATAACTAATGGGTCTTTTCTTGCGAGAAAAGGTAATTGAGTGACATTTACCAATATTTAACTTTAGAAAATTTATAGAGCAATATTCATAAAATTTATTTAAGTCTTCTTGAAACAGGTGACAATGTTCTACAGATCTAACAAGAGTAAATATTTTAGTATCGTCAGCATACATAAGAGATTTAGAATTATTAAAACAATGCACGATACCATTGATAAATACATTGAACAGAAGAGGACCGAGGTGGGAACCCTGTGGCACACCAGAAGTTGTGGGAATAAAGCTAGAGGTATAACCTTTGACTGCCACTGCCTGGGACCTGTCGCGCATATAAGAGGTCAACCATCTCAAGAGATCCCCGTGAATACCGAGTTCTTCAAGTTTATTTATCAATAAATTATGCGAGGTTTTATCGAATGCTTTAGAAAAATCGGTGTTGAATCGGTGTGAATGTTAGGTATATTCATAAATAATATACATTTTTAGTAGAGTTCCCTGTGCATGAGTTCGATGGGGGAGATACATTGCCACCTTACCTATTTCTGCCGCCAAACAGTAATGTGAGCATTACTGCGATCCTGTTTGGAAGGTCACCCTTTGAAACAGGATTATATGATGTATATAGGATGTAATTTCACTAGCAGCCTTACGGGTGTTAGTTGAATTACATGGGACTTGTCAACTTACATATATACTTACACGATTAAGTCCCGAATTTAAAATCAAATATAGTAAGGTAACATTTTTATTTCTCACTTATTCCCTGTTATTCGATTTCGATCCACCAAATTTCAAATACTATTTCCATCTCGTCTTTTTCTGCGGACGCTACATTAAAAATCAAAGAAAATCGGCTGCAAGCAACCTCCTCGTTCCTTTAATTATTTCTTCTCTCCTCTAAGCCTCAATAATAAATGCAAATATAGCACCAAAGGCAAATTATGGTCACCAAAATATGCAAAAAATTAGGTATATTTCCCACTGCCTTTCCGTGATTGGTTTTTATTTTGCTTATTAATGAGAGAAATTTGTTTTTTTTAATTATTGCAAGCAGATGATTTTTAAAATTGTAAGGTGCTATTTATAACAACGGGGCTGCAGAAATCGTACGGTTTCTGTAAAATGAGCTTGATATTGATTTGAAGAAAGCCAAGTAACGCTAGCAGCCACTGTGGTCTGTATTTTTTCTTGGATTAGTGTCTCTTTACAAAATTTTTCTATTTACTTACATTATCCTCAATGTCATTTAGCACTGTGCCTGGTAGCTTTTTGGGCAGCAGTAGAACTGCCATGAACAGGCGTGTCGTTTACCACCAGGTGCACGACTTGATCGTCCCGTCACTTGGTATGCTAAAAAAAGTTATTACAAATATAAAGTTAGGTGATACGTATATCATCCAGTGATATGAAAATCAGTTTTTTTCATCATCTTTCCATTAACGAGTGTTGTTCTAGCCGTTAAAGCATCTTCCATGTTTATAATTTTTAATCATTAACCAGGGTTGTACCAGGAAGCGATTTCATGTTTATCTGCTCTTTTTAACCGACTTGTAATGAAGGAGGAGGTTTGCAATTAGACTGTTTTTTTTGTGCATGCCCCCTGCTAGATGGTCGGACGATATCGTTGGGGTGGCCAGAAGAATGTGGATATCATTCGCACAGGACCAATCGAGCTGGCATTCAAAAGAGGAGGCCTATACCCAGCAGTGGGTGTTAACAGGTGGCAAACTGTGGGGATTAAACCGGTTTGGCGCACTTGCCGGTAATTCCACGAAATTATGAGGTCGTTTTTTAAAAAAAAACACACACACAACCACACACACACAAACACACAAACACACACACACACACACACACACTCACACACACACATGTATATATATGTATTTGTCCTGTATTAAATTAAAGCCAGACTGACTAAATTAAATTGTAAATGTAGTCTGGCCTGCGCATGCCAGACACGCGCAAAAACTTCGCCGTTTATGAACAAATTCTTTCCGAAACCTTTTTTTTAAAAAAAGGAAAAAGCTATTAAAAACAATCTTTGGCGATAATTCTTTCAAGTTTCAAATCTCTTGTCTCTTGCAGCCACTGATAAATACAGAGGGACCTTCGAGGGGTGTCGTTTGTGTTTTCGAGTGTGATTATTTTCGCAAATCTTCAATGCTTTTGATTATAAAGGAAATTAAGCTTCGGTTTTTTTTTACGATACTAAGTGACAGGACGAAGACGTCGCATGCCTGGTGTAAGCGACACACCTGTTCATAAAAGAGTAGTGCCATACCATATATAGGCTCCCGCGGATGTTTTGAGTTTCAAAAATCAGAGTATTTATTGCTCTTAACTGTTACCATTGACCTTAATATTAAAATAGTATCAACATGACCTCGAGTCGTGTCTCTGGTTGCTAGCGACACGTCTACCCATAACACTTGCAGTGCCACTCAAAACCTTAAATCGGGTTTGTAGCATCGAACCCGGGGTTGGTTTAAAATTGCAACGATACCCGAATTAGCCCAAATGCGAGCATCAGTTGCACCTCGAGAGATGACATTGAATTTATATCGCCTGAACCCGAATTCATTTTCGATAGATATTGTCGCATAGATCTGAGGGGCATTGGCACTGCGGTCGTCACTCTAAGACAAATCCCATGTGACTGTAATTTCACCAGCACCCATACCTTTCAAAACCGAAGCACAGTAATGCCCAAATTTATGCTTCGTGGCAAAAATAGGCAAAAAAAAAAAAAAAAAATGTGGTAGTACCTACTTTACTAGACGAGCTCTTTGAGGAAGAGCTCTACTGCTGCTAAGCTGTGGTGTTCAAACAGGGAAACAATTAGACCTAACAGAAATGTGATACCTGCTAATATGCATTTGCATCACTAAAAAAGTATTCTTAATGTTGCTATTGATGGGTTATGACGTCACTTATACCAGTAGACGTAATTTACATGAAAATATTTACATCACAACTAATAAACATGATCCATTCATTCATTCATTAATAACTTGTAAATTTGTGTCCAACTATGCTAATGACATTTTTCTTTCAAAATTATTTCATCTAAAGAGTGCAGTCAATTCGCAAATATTCGTTCGTTTCTTATCTGAAGTAACATGTGCTTTTGGCCCCGTAGATTAAAATTCGCAGTAATTTTTTTCGTTCTTCGGGACAGGCTATGATGTCTAATTGGCCATACTATTTGATCTTTATTTTATTTTTATTTTATTTTATTTTAACAAGGTTTACAGCTATAAGTTAAAAATGGTGTATAAAACTAAACAATAACAAAAAAAACCATTACAAACCTCCACATTTGGATATCAAAATTACAAACCAATAAACAAACAGATTGAAGCAATCATAAGTATAAATATCTTAAATATTTCAATTGCATTTATATGTATGATTTTAATAATAAATATTTGATTGTAATTTTTCTTCAATAGTTTAATTTTCTGACATTTTTTCGCGAGCAATCGTTATACCTTTAAGGCGTCCATTTTGAAACTCCTTGATGGCCCCGTAAGACAAGATAATTAAGATTGTGGTAGTGTTGTACTTGGAACTTGGTGTAACGAGCTAGTTGACTATGTACTATATACTATATATACTGTATTTTTATGAAACGGTTTAAAATTTTACGGAAGAGGTGACGTGTTTTTTTTTAATCCGGCCTAATCTTCTAAGCCAGCGTTTTTAAGAAAACAGTTCTATGAGAATCGTTGTTTACGAAAATTTGAAGTTGAAAATAACCGCCAAAAAGCTAAAGACAACCGTAATTATTATTAGTATTATTACACAACAAATAATAAAATGAGTTCCTATAAAAAAATATCGATTCATCCCTTTAGTTGGGGTGGATTATAATGGGGTACACCCCCTAGCTGTAACTAATGTAAAGCTTTTAATGTGTTAGTAATTTTTTGCATCGGTTTTTGACAAACAGTGCGGAGTAAGTAGAATATACATGGTTTATGGAAGTATGGACAGGCGTGTCGCTTACTACCAGGTGTACTCATTCCGTCACTTTATATCACAAAAAAAAATTTAAGCAATGAATTTAATCATTACTGTGATTAATTCTGTCGAAAATTTGACAAATACGATTAAAATCCATTTTTATCAGTGTTTGAAGAACCTGAGTCCAGTCAAATGAAGCATTCACGTGAATCGAACGATAACAATTTATATAAATAACGTTCAATTTAGTTTAAGGCGCAGTATTACAATGCGAGCCTAGGTTTTATGAAGTGAGGTGTGTGTGTGGGGGGAGGGTCCACCTCTCGCGTCCAGCGATCCGCGCGCTGTAAATTAATACAAGTATAATCGCAGTACAAAGTACTAAAAAATCCGAAGTCAAAAGTCATTCATCCCCTAGTTTGCCACCCCTAGAGGTGGAATATTTTCTTCAAATTTATATGCGACCACTTCTGAGGTACCCTATTTCCAAAAAAAAAGAATCATCAAAATCGGTTCACAAATGCCCAAACAATGAGTTATAGTGTAAAAAAGACACTCGAATTGAGAACCTCGTTTTTTTGAAGTTTAAAATAAGAATAGGCGGAGAAAATTTTGTTCAATGTTCAGATGAGAAACCAGAGACGAGCGCCATATGCATCACTGGAACATGGCTTAATAAACAAAAATTAAATACTTACAAATTAATGGATTCTACATAGCGACGTCATACTGCAGACAAATACAGGAAGGAGGAGGTGTATGCATTGAAAAATTTTATTGAAAGTAAAGAACGTGAAGATATTAGCAATTTATTCATAGAATCGGTTTTTGAAATTTACGGAATAGAGATACCGAACATTAATATATTACTGGTAGTATTGTATTGGCCGAACAGTAATAGTGATAGGAACACTTTTTATAAGCAACTTAATACGTTATTGCAAATATTAGATACAAAATATAAAATTAAATCTATAATTGTAGGCTGAGATTTTAACACGGACTTTTGACCAAAACCAATATGAAAAGGAAAAGAAAGAGACAACTTTCAAACCTAATGCTATCATCAAACTTTAAACAAATCATTGAAGAACCAACTCGAGTTACAGACACTACATCATCCTGTATAGACTTAATATTTTCAAACTTAAAAACCAGACCTTAGAGACATCCATAAAGGCATTTTCTTATCATTGCAGGTAACTTCACCGCACTTAAAATATTTTATTATAGAAAAAAGGCTACTATAGGCGAAAAAATATGGAAAGCTTCAAAAATGTATTGCAATTAATTAACTGGTATGACATTATAAAGCCCGATAAAAATATAAACGAAAACTACAATGCTTTTCAACAAATTTTTCAAATGAATGCTAGATAAGTACATACCCAAAAAACCAGTAAAAATAAATCAAAAACGAAAACTTTCTTGGTTAACAAAAGGAATTAAAACATCGTGTAAAAACAAGAGGCTAGAAAAAATATTTATATCCAAAATTAACAACGAAATTTCGAATTCTAATTATAAAATATACGAAAAAATATTAAAAAAGACTGTTCGTAAAGTTAAAAAAAATACAAAAAAATATAAGTTCAACCAATCTAATAATAAAATGAAAACAATGTGGCACATAATAAATAATGAAACAAAATAACAATTTACGCAGTTCAAAAAAACAAAATATACAATTAAATATCTTATATATAATATCATATTTTAGTTATATAAATATCACTTTGCTCAAATAGGAAACAAAACCAAATCTTGAGAAATTGTTAAGAAATCTAGACCAGCGAATACTGTCCACCATGTCGAAAACTCACTCTATCTACAATCCATACAACCTCGCGAAGTGAACTATATAATAAGAAACCTAAAAAACAAAAATAGTTATGTCATTGACGAAATCCCCCCATCTTAATTAAAAAATGCGCTAAAAACTTAACTATACCTTATATACTTCTAATAAACCAATCTTTCCTGCTATCCAGATGCCTTAAAAACATCAATTGTCAGACCAATATTCAAAAAAGATTGTAAAACAGACCCCAACAATTATCGACCATTCTCGTTATTACCGACATCATCAAAAATGTTTGAATCTGCAATGTGTAAAAGATTGAACTCATTCTATGAAAAATATGAAATATTTATCGAAAATCAACACGGGTTTCGAAAACACCATTCTACTATCCTTGCTGTATACAAATATACCCACCAAGTCTAAATATACTCAACAAAAGAAAATATGCGTTAGGTCTCTTGCTTGATATGAGCAAAGCTTACGAGCGTGTTAAATACAACATATTGCTAAATAAACTCTACGACACAGGCATAAGAGGTATTGCTCATAAATGGATGTCTTCATATCTTTCAAAACGCGAACAGTACGTAGAAATAGAATATGTAGATTATAAAACGGGTAAAATCAATTACGTATCATCAAATAAAACTGACATTCACAACTCTATCTCACAGAGTACTGTTCTCGGCTGTACTCTATTTCTTGCTTACATAAATGATCTCCCTAAAATTGTAAACGAACAAAACACATCACTATCTTCGCAGATGATATAAGTATCTTATTTTCATGTACTGATGCTCACGAAATTAAAAACAAACTGGACTCGACATTACACACAATAGTAAACTGGCTTGATGAACACAATCTCCAATTAAACCTTAGTAAAATCAAAATAATAGAATGCAGACCATCACAAAAAAGACCTCTAAATTTACAGTACACCTACAACAATAGTCAAATAGTTACAGAAAATACAGCAACCCACATCTATAAATTGACGAAGCAACTTCTCTAATTTTCGCTTTAACACTTTTAAAAAAACTACTGACTTTAAAACCGCCCTTTCAACTTATTACGCGTTCATTCACTCAAAACTCACTTACGGAATAGTATTGTGGGGAAATTGCACCATAGTACAGGATATCTTTGTGTGTGAAAAAAAATGTATAAGAACATTAGCTAACATCAAACAGACCGATCCGTGTAAACCATATTTCATTAAACATAAAATATTAACATTGTCCTCGATCAGTCTTGAATGCTGTAAATTCGTCAAAAGCATATGCACTTATATTGTCCAAATACAACAATAAAAAGAAACAATAGAAAGTTACATAAATTAGAACTTCCTGCAACTACACCCAGTCTGTCCGGCCCACACTGAATGGCAGTTCAAGTATATAATTGCGTACCAAATCAGATAAAAAAACCAAGAAAAATTATCGACATTTATTGCCCATCTGAAAAAGTACCTTTTCAATAACGCATTTTATAAATTAGACGAAATATTTAATAAAAGCGAAGTGCCATTTTCCTAGTCATTAAATAGATTAGGTCATAAATAATAAATACTTACATGTTATTTAATTTCATATTATTAGATAATAGTTAGTATTAATAATATATATTTGTAATTAATAATTTGTAGTGCTCTCCTGAATTGCGGCGCCCTCTCAGGGTGTCACATGTGTGAATACTGTTTTATATTTTATAACATCTTATGTGAAACTATGTGGCAAGCAATAAAGATATGAATATGAATATGGCGACAGACGGGGCATCGCCCGGCACGGCGTATCGTTAAACCGCTGAGTAATTTGCAAATTTTGATATAAATGTCAATTTAAAAACTAATAGGGCTTCAGGTGAAAATTGAAATTTAGCATGTTTTCTCCAGTATTTAAAGAGAAATATGTATCTCCATATTAAAATTATGTACAAAGTTAGATATTTTATTTAAATAAAATTCGTTTTAGATTTTTATATTAACCTGTTTTTAGAATTTTTTATGATCGGATAAATACATCCTATCGTGTAACACATTAGCACATTCTCTAGACAATATCCTTAGGTGTATCGCACATTTTATAATAGTAAATACCTAAATCATTTGATCTAACGAAACAGTTTTAATTATTGTTATAATTTTTCGTTTGTTCCTATTTTATATTAATGTATAAACAGTTCAATAATTACATATACACGAAGGTACATAATAATGCAAATAATGAATATAAACATGCTTACTATTTTCACTATATTTGCTAATTACGGTCTCACTTATCATACATAAATGATTATGTCTTCTACAAAGTCATTTTAGTAAAAATGATTTCGTAACAGAAAATTGGTCAACATTGCTTCAGGCTCTTTAAACGTTGAAGATTATACTTAACGAGATTATTTTTTTCAAACATTTAAATCTTATTTTATAGGTCAGATATAATATCGCATCACGGTGTAATAAGGCCACTTGATATTATAAATAAAAAATGACATTATTTTAGGAATTATGTGTTTCAAAATTAATCGATATCTATTTATATAGGAGAGTATTTATTTCTATCCCCGTGGCGGTGTTATGACTTTAACTTCTAAGATACATCGGTAATGAAGAAAAATGTTTGGAAGATGAAGAACGTGAAAGAACATGACCCTGTTTATAGTTGAAAGTAGGTGTGTACCGTTTAGGTTCTCGGGTTTCTCTCAGGGAAAAGTTTAAGGAGATTGGTATCACAGTACATTTACTCAAATATTTTGTATACCCGTAAAACTATGCATAATTTGATTAGGAAAGAAGATATCCATAATATTAACCTTAGACCTAAAACCTAAATGAAGACTACATATTAGGTAAAGATGTATGGAAAGATAACATGAGTCTAGATGCCACACAAATTTGATTCAAAGATATTCCATAGCATTTAAGTGTGTCTGAAAAGAGCAATCCCTAAAGTTTCTTGCTCATTTTTCTCAGGGAAGTCAGCACAGTGAACAAGCAGTAGCTTAAGACGTTTTCGTGTGTGATTAGTAAAGGAATAAATGAATATTTGACTTTCAAGTACCTACCAAGCAGTGGGACATGTAATAATATGTTGGTGATGACGATATAAAATAAATTGTACTAAGTGCTTACCGTAGAAGGAAAATATGGATCTCAGCTCACAGGGCGGTGATAAGGGTCTAGATGTGACGCAAATCGGATATCTTAGTGGTCGACGACAGGTTGGTAGGTCCAAATACGAATAGAGGGATGAAGTGAAGAAAGACCTCCGGCCCTGCACGCAGAGAGATCGCAGGAGATCGCACAAGATGGGCCGCGCTGGCGCCAACTTGTATTGTAGGCCAAGAACCACTTTGGGTCGCTGAGCCAGCGAAGTAAGTAAGAAGAAAAAAATATTTTAGTTAGACGTGAAATTTTTCATCCAGGTTCATGTCTAGGGAGATGGTAATGATTCCTGTTGGAATAGATAAACTTCTTCCTTGGAAGAAGTAGCTACCAGCCTTCTGATTTCTTAAAGTTTGTAACAAGACGAACTAAAAGCTCTTTTGCGCATAGTTTCATCTGTGGTTCCCAGGGCCCTAAGGTTACTGCGTAAGTATCCACTTTTAGAAATATATTTTGTCGAATAAATAGATGACTCTCCCCTACAACGGATTCTGTCTAGTTATCTACGTCAATATAAAAATGCCTAATAGCTTTTTCTCCGCTTTATTTACCTTCTACCCATTGCACATCCCCCTACAATTAAATATGCAATTTTTATATTCAAATTCAATCGGAGCTTTCGAAAAGTGTAATGGGAAATCACTCCCCTAGAAAGTAGCGCGTGCTTTTGATTTGAATGTTTTTGAATTTGCCAGCTTATTTTTAACCGACTTTAAAAAAGGAGGAAGTTCTCAATTAGGCTGTATTTTTTTGTACTTGATTACTCTGGTATTGTGAACCGATTTCGATGATTATTTTTTAGTTGAATTCGGAGTACCTCAGTCTTGGTCCCATTTAAATTTGAAGAAAATATTGCATCTTTAGATATGGTGGGCAAACTAGGGGATGAAATCCGGTTTCGCGCACTCACCGGTAACCTATTTTAGTGAATTTTCGGTAAAACTTGGAAAGTGCATGTAATACCATGAACTTTTGAGGTCTTGTTTCTTTATAAAAATTATTTATCTTTAAAGCAGCTTACGAAAGGGCTTGCCATCTTAAAAATACATTTAAATTGAAAACTTTTGACTTTTTCTTTCTTTCTTCTTTTTTCAGATTCTCTTTTTAAATACATTCTTAAAGCCAGTTTAAATAAAAAATGTTATCGAATTTCAATTTCAATTCCACAATTTCCGAATGGAATTACTCGGCCGTTCCTCAACCGACATAAACATGAAATTTGAAACTGGCATAAAAATGTAAATCTAGAGGATATCTTAGATAATTGAAGTCAAAGGCCACAATGTTACTTACGACTATGTGAAAAAGTTCAATGGTAAAATTATGCGGGCGCAAGAAGAATAATACGTTCATTTGCTTAAAACATGGTAAAGATGTAATAATAGAAATGGCCAGTTTGGCATATGTTGAATAGCATGAAATATCTTGTCATGGAAGGTAATTGACTGCTCCAACAATAAAAATGTACAAATGTGCAGAACTGTGAAAAACGGAAAACAAAACAATAGACTGTGCGCTTTGGCATTCTGCCTCTTACCAAGTATCGTCTCTTGTTTTACTTTTTCTGTGTATTATTAGTGTTATTTACTTCTACACATTTAGCAGAAAAAAAAGGTTAGAATATAAAACAGCAATTTAAATAAACAATAATTCGCCATAAGGCAGCAATTAAATGAACTTAACACCGACTTAGACTACATTACTTAAATTTTATTGAATAAAATTAAACAAAATGCTTTTGTTTCACCACCCTTACCCATCGACATCGGAACGCCGCCGTAATGCACACATTAGTGCTTGGCGTAATTGAACTTATATTGCCGTTTATAAGCAGATAACTAATTATTATCTATAACCGCTCACGCGATACATGCAGCCGTAGACGCATACCACACCTAGGTGACGATTTTATACCGATTTATCGGATATCGAAGTTATAACAGGTAAAAGAACTAATATTAATTGCTATTTCGGTAACTACTCTAACAAACCATAAAGTTTTTAATGCCTGGGTCTGTCATTTAAAAAAAATAAACAACTTCAAAAATACGTCACGACAATCGTGTGTATTATTGTTTGGGCTGCTGATTTCGGTGTTTATTTATTGAAAACATACCGTAAGTAGCGTTTTTTAAGTTTACCCTAAATATAAATGTTTATAAACTATACTTTAATAAGTAATTTCATCATAAACGTTAGAACCACTCAAACGGAATATTATCATATTTATCCAAGTACATCAAAAATTTCATTAGTGCTTTTTAAGTGCAGGATTTGCGGTGTATTACTGCATTTTATTTGAGATGTTTTTGTTGGTAGTACGGAGGGTATTTATTTAGCAATGCAGAATAATATTTTTTATTTATAAAAACTTGTATTTAAACTGAATCCTTTTCTAATTTGCGAAACCAAATAATCGCCATTTTGCGGTAGGACGGACGCATCGCGTGAGCGGATAAATAATAATATTAAAAATATGCAAAATAAATTGATTTAGTATTTTTTTTTCTCATTTCAAAACGAACCTTCTCAATTCCACCATTTTTGAATTACGACAGTGTTTGGTGTCATATGTGATACATCTACTATAAGTACTCATTGACTTATCGAATCTAAGATTACATTGATCTCCGATGTAAAAAGACGCAACTCTATTCTGTGCTACTTTGTACCATTTGGTAGCTAATACATTTGCGCGAACTACGTCCTATGCCGTTCTGAATATTTTTAATGTAGGACAACGTATTTTTACGACGTTTAATTTGTTTTATTTCATCAAAGAACGTAATAAAACGTTATTTGACCATACAAAATCTTAATAGTGACGTCATTGCTCTATAACATATCAAAATAATGAATCTCTAGCAAAGACAAATAATAATTTGTTCCACAGGTAAAATTAAAACATGACGTTTTATAGGCTACATTTTTTATGTGGAATATAGACTCATGCTGTATTTCCATACATCTTCTAACACGTAGTCCACAATTTTGTAATAAGACTTTTCAATTAAAATACTTTTAATGTCAGTTTTAAACATAGGAAATGGTAATCTGAATACACGTTCCAGAATCTTATTGTAAAAACTTATACAGTTCCCCATAAAAGAATCGTTTACTTTAGTTAAACGAAATCGTGATCCACGAGTTTGGACTTAGTTCTACGGTTAATATTATGGATATCTTCTTTCTTAACGAAATTATGTATATTTTTACGGGCATACAAAATATTTGAGTAAATGTATGATGATACCAGTCCCTTTAAACTTTTCTCTGAGAGAAACCCGACAAGGAGTAGGGAAATTTCACAGGATAAAGAAAGCACTGCTCCAATATACCAATGATCGCTAGCATTCAAGCGCAATGTCAACATTTATTGACGTCAGTACTATTATTTCTTACATTAATCTAACACGTTGTAGAAGAAACGTTTAAAAACATCTGCTACAGCGCATCATTTGACAAAAGCCCGATTCTCGCGCGAATGTATAAGTAAATGCAACACTGACAAACTAATTACGTTTTTTATTAAAGTCGGTTGAAGGTACCTAGTAGGTACTTCTACGTGTAGATTTCTAATAGGGAGGGTTTCGTTAAAAGAAAATGAACTTTGTAACGAGCGGTAGGGTCTTTATTAAGTACTGTCGCTTAGAGAAGTGCAACGTAACGCTGTACTGTAATAACATTGTATTGTTCTTAAGTAAGCGATACGCCTATCCATAACAGTTGCAGTGCCACTCAGAGGTTTTAATCGCAAAGATCTTAGTGGTACCGTCACTGCGCTCTTAACCCCGTGACATAAATGAACAAGTCCTATGTGCCTGTAATTTCACCAGCACCCTTTACCCTTCCAAACCGGAACAGAGTAGTACTCGCATTACTGCTTGGCGGAAGAAACAGATAAGGTGTTAGTACATCCCCGGACGAACTCTTTCACAAGGAGCTCTACTGCTACTAAAAATGTATGTTACTTATGAACATACCTGAAATTAAATATATTTCGTTCGTATATTCTTAAACCTCTCTTCTGAAAATTTGTCATGAAAATGTGGTCTTATTACACCTAGGGTGCCATATTAAATGACAATTGAACGATTTAAATGACGACAAACAAGTCGTGCACCAGGAAGTAAGAGCTTTAATCGCCGAGCTGCGTAGTATTTTATTTAGGTCAATATTATTTTGCTATCTATACAAGAAGTCGAAAATTATTGGTTTAAACAACCACGGAGATTGAAAAGAGCATTTTCTTTAACAGGGAGCTCTACGGCTACACATTTGCCAATCAGTTTAACGTGCTCGCCGATTCTTACCCAGGATGCGCCAGATAAACAGAGGACATGGATTCGTCATGGATTAAGTAAAAGTGCGTTTTATGGCACTGATCGTAGAATTGATTTGGGAGTAACATAAACTATTATAAGCTTACAGCTGGAGAAGATCCTTCAAAACAAGTATGAAGCTAACTAGGTGAATTAACAGTGCAGCTGGAGTCATATAAAAAGAGATACCACTAGCAAATATTTCTATTTTTACTGGAAATTACACAGCTAGCTCTGAATGTGGTATTCCGAGAAGCAGCAAATCGGATAGACGACAGCAGGCGGTGGTTAGATTCTATGAAAGGCGGCAGACGACGTTATTTTGCTAATTTAATAGTCACCAATATACCATCCGCTGTCTGCCACTGCATTGTTACTATTAGAGGCGCGTCTAATTAATAATCTTTAAAAGAAATTCAATTTCCTGATTCAAGATTTTGTAGCAAAATTTTTTGAAGGGACTTTTACCGATTACCGTGGTGATTCAGTATCATACCGGGCGTCCATTGATGTAGTTGTTGGAGATTTTTATGGAAAATATTTAAATATTTAATAGAAGATAACAACTACGGTACTTTTTACACACATATGTAAGTATTGGTAGCGTCATATGACATTATAAAATGGAAATCACAAACACTTTTCTTCCAGATTGTTCCCAAAGTAGCTACCCTAAGGACTTGAGATTTTTTTGCATCGGGAGCACACCCCCGCGCTTGTTATTTCATATTATTGGATTTGTTAGCCCCCACCCTCTATGCATATATTGGATCGAATGTATCAAAGAAAAAATAGACAACTTTTAGGGGATGGTTTTGTATATAACATTACATATTTTTTGTATTATGTCCGTGAACTCTTTCACAAGGAGCTCTACTGATACAAATGCTATAAGATAAAATTATTACAGTAATATTTCAGAGATAGAAATCAAACTAATATAAATTACCACAATGTCAGTAAAAAGAAACTAAAATACTGTTAAAAGTATCTAAAGTCGATATACTACGTAACGGCGTCATAAGATACTAATTATTGGCGGCGTACTATGTAATAAAACGCACATATCCATCACTAACACACCACAACTGTAACTAACGCAACTTGCAATAAAACAAAAATAACTGCCAGCAGCAAAAAAACAAAAGCGAAACTAACAATAACATCATGACGTCCGAAAAGGGGGTCAACAGTTTCTCACCGTGCAATACTAAAACTGTACAACTCAAAAAAACTAATTTTAATCTCATCTGCATGTTGCACCTTTACGAATTTAAGACAAAGGCATGTAACAAAAAAAAATACAGGATTTTTCGACATCTGTTCCTTCCTTAACCCTTTCCCATTGTTTATAGTTGAAAATATTAACAATAGGTGGCGTTGACACAATTATTGAGACCCTTCAAAAAGTTCCTGGTTGCGATAAAACAAAAAAAAATTATTGGAAGAATAGAAACAGGTTTTCATTATCATCTGAAAGGGCGAAGTGAGATGTAAGCCGGTGAAGTGTTATTCTGGAACTAAGGTTAACACATGATTATAAATGTTTATTTTCAAAGAGCCACCCCTAGTGTGTCTTACTCATTCTACTCAGGGGAATCTGCTTTATGAATTAGTAGCAGAGTTTAGTCAACATGACGACTTCAAGTGTAATTTGCTTACATGTGAAATAAAGATTATTATGAGTTTTACTTTGTATTGTAAATATCCATCATTTAGAGATAAATTAGCAAAAATTTTATTTTAATGCATTAAAAATATATTTTAAGGCGTAAATAGACTTCAATATTATTTTAAATATATGTTGAGTTCTGTTCTTTATTAACCTTTAGTGATTCAGATATAATGATCGAGAAATTAATACGTGAGAATATTTCAAACTTCTAAGTGGCAGCCCTAAATGTTCGCCCTTTTAATTACAACGTCTTCCCCTAGCTCCTTAAGGACATTGTCCCTTATAATTTATTCATTTTACCCTCTAAAATTATACAAACTGGCATCGTATGCAAATTTTCACAAAATTAAAATCATAGACAAAGTATTTTTCTTTCACTATAAATAATAAAAAATACATTTGTCACTGTTACATTCCCACCAAACAACTTCGATCTAGTTTTGGATAAAGATATTAATATTAATTTTTTTTTTATAACAAAGTTTCGTAAACTTTTATTAAAACTATTATTTTAACGTTTCCTCCAAATTTTAGTAGATTGAATTTTATGACCGGATGTTATAATTTGCATATCTTTAAAATAAGTAGTTTAAGTTATACGTGATAAAATTTCATGCTTTACCTGCGCATAATCATCAAATTAGTGTTGTCTT
>NW_020654520.1:4515748-4591316 GCF_003589595.1 Hyposmocoma kahamanoa
AAATTTCATGCTTTACCTGCGCATAATCATCAAATTAGTGTTGTCTTCGTTATCTTATCTCATTTGATAATATTTATTAAAGTACTATTTACGGTGACACGCTTTGCAAGCGGAAAAATGGTTTAATTGTTAATCTACTGGTTACAAATATAAAAAATATATATATTTGATATTAAATATAATGAAAAGGCTATAAAATTAATAAAACGGACACGTGAAATGGATCTACGACTTAGCTATTATTATAATACCTATCGTACTCTTTATAATAAAGTGTCTTTATTGTTTTCTTTTGTTAGAGTTTTCTTATACCAGCCAGTTAATTTTTGTTACATTTGACTTGGTCCTTTTTATAAAATCATGGCATCTAAATTGCAGAAAAATTGTAAAATTTTTTTGTGAAAAAAATAATTATTTCTTCTGAAAAAATGTTATTTTCTATTTGGATATTTTTCCATGGCCGAGCACTAAGTAGAACTAAGATTATTTTGTTCAAGTTCTTAGGTTTTCGAGATTGTTACGTTTTCAGTTCTAATGTTTATTTGTTTTTTCAAACAAACCAATGTTTCGGACATTTTACAGGTTCCATGGTCACGATCCTCGCCTATTACCTCATTTTAAACTATGAAATTCCCTATACTATGAGTACCAAAGCAATTTATTCAATCAGGGGCACAAAGAACACCCAGACCAAAACTAATTTAAAAAAGTTTTCAAATTAGTCCTACTGGGCATTGAACTCCGAACCTCCTCAAATTTTAATTACTAATTCTTTTCCACATGTACCATGAGAAAAAACTTACTTTTTAAAAGTATGTTTCACTCTGCTTCATAATAGGGACGTTATTTTTTCTTTTGTTATATCATTCAAACCTATGCAAAATTTTTGTGACTTTTTGTGAGATTAAACGTTTGGATAATTACTGATTCAAACTGACAATTCCAAATCCATTGTCTTGTGTTCCAAAACCGAGACCTTTGCCTACGTTTATGTTTATGATCCTAAGACGAACAAGTCGTGCGTTCAGTGTTAAGCGACACGCCTGTCTTTAATAGTTGCAGTGCTACTCAGAGCTTTAAACCACTCTGAGGCATAAGTTGGCATATCCCATGTGCCTGTAATATCACAAGTACCCTTCAGCCTTCAAAAGCAGGACATAGTAATCGCTCGCATTACTGCTTGGCGGCAGAAATAGGTAAGGCGGCAATATCTCCCTGGACGAACACTTTCACAAGGAGCTCTACTGCTGAAGCATCCTCTTGTCGGTGCTGTATGCTTACTTCAAAACCATAGTACTCTTAATACGGGTGCGTCTCGTTAGTGTGAATATCAAATAAAGTAATTTTAATAGACATATATAACGCATTTAACATAATTTTCACTTGGACTAAATATACTTACATTTAGTAGCAGTAGAGGTCCTTGTGAAAGAGTTCGTCCAGGGAAGTAATACCACCTTATCTATTTCTGCAGCCAAGCAGTAGTGTGAGCATTACTGCGTTCCAGTATTGGATGCTGGCGAAATCACAGGCACATGGGACTTGTCAACTTATGTCTCAGGGTGTCGGGCGCAGTGGCAGTGCTTCTCATATAGTTGTAATGTGCACCGCTCCTTTAGTAGGTTAGGTTGAAATATGTAAAAGCCGATCCGAATTTGTTTTCGTTTACAAACATGGTTTATTTAAATTTGTTTCAGCATATTATATATAATATACTGATATATAGTATTCAAATTTATTTCAGTTTAATAATGTATTTCGTTATAGGAACTGAGGTTTATGACCTTATCATTGTTATTTAAATAGGGTTAATGTTTGTTATCAAACATGAAATTATAAATGAGCGCTAGAATAAAAATATGTATATGATACTCTTTTAATTTTATTAAATAAATTTGTCGTGTTAGTTATGCTATCTTCCAAACCAATTAACACCGTATTACCATTGCATATAATGCGATAAGTTTTTGTAATAGGTAGTTCTTGGAACATGCTAAATGATATTTAATTAATGCAATTGTAATAGTTACTGCTACTCATAACAAACCCCTTCACTAAAGGTCAGTCCATTAACAGGAAATAACTCTTAAGTTCCTTGTAACGGCTACTTTTGTTGTCATCGTAACATGAATCTAGTAATTAAACTCTATAATTTGTCGTTATTTATATTTACGTTAAGATTCCGTTTGACCCGATTTAGTAAATTAAAATTTCTGAATTAAAAAATCGTTAATATTTTATAACTATTAATGGTTAAAACATTCGTTAAATAGCGATGGTGGTCTCAAACTTAAGCTCAAACAATCTTTTTTTCATTGGATAGCAAATTATATTTGAAATTGTCCAAACTCAAACTGACTGACCAAAATCAAATTTATTCATCAAAAAACTAATTTATCAAAGGATTGACATATGTCAACCCGCATCGTAGGCTTCGTCAAAAAACTTAAATATAAATCAGCAACAGGCTTAGTCACATAAAAATTAATAATGCAATTCAGCCATTTTTATCCAACTATTACAATGAAAAAGGACCGCTTTGAATCTTAGCCCAAATGGAAATTTCAGTCTATTTTCTTATGACCATTTAATAATCAACGTAACATCTTGGTATCGCCTTTATGCGCAAAAGGTACACCACCTGCGCGATCCAGAGCGCGTTGTTCGCACATTGTCCCACTGTTGTGACTCGCCAATGTTTATTTGTTTTTGTGTTGCTGTTTGTATTGTGTAACTAACCCATAGATTTAAGGCGATGTATTTCAATGCGAAACTAAATTTTAGGAGGTGAAGAGTGTGAGGGGGGGTCGCCCTTCGCGTCCTGCAATCCGCGTGCTAATCAATGTGAATAAAATAAGAACAAGCGAAGAAAATTTGACACGGATCCAACGTCGACAAGCGCCCGATGGCGACTGGCGGGGCGGCGGTCGGCGCGTCATGTCGTTAAAACCGCTGGGCAAATTGCAAATATTGGTATCAATGTGAATTTAATAACTAATAAAATAAAATAAAAATCATTTATTGCAGACAATGTACAGTCCATTTTGTTATTACACTTACAAGCTATCTATTCTACTGTTAGTACAAAAATTACAAAATAAAAATAAATGAATGAGTGAAAAAATGAATTGATTACGTGAATGAAATGATTATATTATGATGACACTTACTAAGTTTTCCGAGCTCCCAGGACGTGAAGTTTGGTGAACATAGCAAGCAGATCGGAGTCCCACCTATCCCCTATCATTTTAAGAACTCTGTTTGAGCTCTCTCGCACTTTACGCAGTCAGGAAGCCACCTTTTTTCGCATTAGTGAGTAAAAATCCTCTACACTAACGTCGGCAAACATGCCTGGCAGTATCGAGGAAGCCCAGACAGAGCCCTGAACAAATTACTAATAGGGCTTCAGTTGGGTTTACTGTACTGTATTTAAAGAGAAATATGAAAATGATTCTATATAAAAATTGTGTAAAAAGTTTGATATTTTATTGTTAAATTAGTATGAGACTTTTATTTTAACTGTTTTCAGCATTGACTTACAATTATATGGACGTCGGGTCCGCGCTAAAAAGTGTCCGCACTTGTAAGGCGCTAAAATCGTATACAGAGCGCTATCTCCGCTTTAGTCTTCATTTGTTCTACTGACAGCGCGATACTGCGATGACATTACAATTTAAATTTCGAATAGGTTGACTTGGGACATTTTTTCGTGGTTTTTGTATTAGACCCGTCGTCCATTTATTTGTAAGTCAATGGTTTTCAGGATTTTTTATGGTTGGATAAAGTACGTCCTATCGTGTAACACATTAGCACGTTCTTTAGACAATATCCTTAGGTGTATCATGTACTTTTTGTACGGCCGTTATTTAATAGTATATATTTAAACCATTTGATCTAGCAAAACAGTTTTTCCCGCTTCTCCTCCGGTGACCCGCCTTAAGCATTTTCTCATTTACTAATAACCTATGGACCATGGTTCTGAAATAAATGGTTATTATTTTTATTACATTACTATATTGAATCCGAAAAGTGATCATATGTCAAAAATGCTTTTGTTATAGGAAAGTCATTATGATAATGCGAACTACATCAAACAAATTATGCATTAAGTTTGGCCAAATAGAGAGAGGTATGCAGGTGATCACCAATATCCAACAAAACTACGCAAAGATCTTCTTCGACATTCGTCTAACGCTTTTAAGGTTAGTAGTTTTCAGGTCAGTTTTTTCTACCTAATTTCATTGGCATTTTTTATTATTTAAATATTCTAGAATGTTAACATGAACCATTTTATTTAATATTCGAGTGTGGTAACTCGAAATGTTATTTAATATTTCACGACAAAATACTTAATAAAAACTGCCACCAAAATCAAGTAGAGAAAAGTAACCTGAAAATAAAGAAATAAATAACGCACACACTGAACATAGCCCTGCGTTAGGGAAACCCGGTGTCGCGGGTGCCATGGATACACACATAGACAACCATAAATTACACTCAAACTCACGAGAGAAATAAATGTAGGCCATACAAATATTTCTCCCGGCACTGGATTCAAACCTGGGACCTTTGCGTGGCAGTCCGGCATGGTAACCGTTCGGCCACGGGGGCAGTTTAATGATGGATGAGAGAGAGACAAATGATTCTTACACGTTTCTTTCTTCATACAATAATAATAAAAAATTAATCAACTTGAACACGTAAATGTTATTAGTTACTAACACCCCAAAAAGAGGCTTCGTAAGTAGTAGCTAGTATAAACGGATGTGTTTGAAATGACCAGTGCAAGTGTAGGAATACATGGAATGCGAGCAGCGCAGGACCGGTATTTATGGCAATCTTGTGGACTTCTTTCAGCTGAATTTTTGGGTGTAGATTGCGAAAGAGGTAAGCTAGTATCTAGTGATTAGACTTACAAGTCATGGGGTTAGCGACACGCCTGTCTACATCGAGTATATAACCAGAAACAGAGACGAAATGTCATTTAATTTGTTTGAAAACTATTCTGCCATATCATTACTGTGACAACTGCGCTCCGATTGGCTAGTCAGAGTTCGAAACAATTGACGGGTGTCGTCAACTGTTTCACTTCAAATCGACCAGTTAACTTGAGCTTTGCTACAATGGACGAAAATTGCAAAATTACATATTTAATATATAATTATCGATGAAATGTGATTCCGTTTGTTTTGTAATTAGATGTTTTGCTGTTTTTCCCACACCACCGAATAGAATAGCACGGCATTGTTAGAGATATTATCTTTATTACAATAAATACAGAATATTTTTTGGAATATACGGAGACGTGCACACAGGTCAGTAGTTGGCCTGTATTATATTTCAGTGCAAACGGGAGTTGATATTTATGAGAGCTGTATTGCTAATGTGTTACGAGGAATATAATACGGCCTTTATTTCTTCTCTATTTCTGGTTATATACTCGATGCCTGTCTATTACAATTGCAGTACCGCTCAGGGCTTTAAATCACAAAGACTGCGCCCGTCAACCTTAAATATAAGTTGACAAGTCTCATGTGCCTGTAATATCACCAGCACTCTTAGCGCGTTTTGTGCACTGCATCCGATTCACTCTTTCTGAATCTGAGACTATACAAAAGTCGGACCGACTTCGGATGTTGCTTGTACACTAAGTACGATTTAAATCCGAGACCGTTATTTCTCGGATTCGGAACTGGGGGTCTCCTCTCGATCTCCGTCCGACATTCGTCCGAAACAATTAGTGTCAAATAAGTAATATTCGACAAAATTAAAAGACAAGTATCAAGTATGAAGCTTCATTCACATCACGCGTCTTTTTATTTGGTCAAGTACCTATTACTTATTTGGCAGTAATTGTTTCGGACGGATGTCGGACGGAGATCGAGAGTAGAGCCCCTGACACGAATCGGACGAAGTGCGCAAACTCTCTGCTCTTTAAAACATTACTCCTTTGCGCCAGAAATAAGTAAGATTTCTTTTACAAGAAGCTTTACTACGACTAATTCAAACTGTGTTAGTTTTGAAATTAATGAAGTTCAATCAATTTTTTCTATAACATTAAAATTTCTCCTCAATTCTGACATTGCTCTCCCCAACATAGTGAAATTACTGATTTTGTATTTACATTGCAAAAATATAGAATATCTTAATAGTTCTCCATCATTTACTAACTCAACGTGTCAACACAGTGACTTATGTATTTATAACCTTATGATAAACAAAGGCGGTAGATATTCGTTGTTACATATTTTCACTACCAAACTGACATACAGAAGCCATTATAAAACGTTCTGTAAAAAGAAACACAAATGTGACTTATAACACTGTCGCACCTTACCATAAGAACCACCGCAGCGGCTATGACCAATCATAACGTCAATTTACTCGATTTATGAGAACAACTCGCCAATTTAACAACGTAATTGCAAACTGTAACAATCAATACATGTCGTGGATATTTTCAATTTTGCCACGTTATAATTGCTTTTATACAACTTAGAGCTGTATAATTTGAACCGTATAATAGACGATTTAAGACTTGTGGCGAATTGCATTTTCAAATCTTACAAGATTGTGAATCTATTTCGAAAAATTATTCACTTCCCAAATCTAAATCTTGTGGATATAGAAATAAGAGTGAAGTTTATAAATTCTCTGGTGTTATAAATGTTTTCAGCGTGGTAATATTTTCTTAAACTATTTATTACTGTCAAATACCAAGGCATCAACAGAATTGTCGCGTTAATGATTGAAAATGGGGGTTTACTTTATAATTGCTTAGTTTAATGTTAATTCCATACCGTTATTCAACTTACAGGTGACTTGTCTACATAGACTTTGATAAATGAATGTACTCCTATTCCTTATCACGTATGTAGTTCATAATTTCCATTTATTTAAAATTAGAATTGTTAAAATTTAGTTCTAAATTTCGCGATTGCTGCATATTGGAAATGAAACTATTTTATTGGATCTAAAATCAGGTGTATTTGTACTTTCACCAACAGTTTACAAGTGGTATAGCCACGACTGATGAATAAAGAAAGCACGAAACGTTGATTTTTCGAAAAAACATATATACGCCATTTTACATCAGAAATATAGTTTTATTTCCAATCTCTGAGAAAATTGTTTGTTACATTAATTTCACGATTTAAAACTTGTTTTTATCTTTTAATTACTCCTTATACAACCTTTTTAAAAGCATTATTTCTTTAGTCTAACACTTTTATATTGCTATTTGACGTTGATATCAAACTATACAGCCTACAGTCAAAGCAACTCATAATATTTATGTTTTCCATACCTTATCTTAACGCTAATCTATTACTTTTAAAACTTATTAACTTATACTTAAGCAATAATCCTCTTTAAAAGCCTACGATGATACATCTACACGACTGTTAAACAACTATTATACGGCTATAATTTTCTAACATTTTATTAGAGACACCTTGCCATCTAATGCTGTCACCTGACAGGCTACCTAGGTCTTTTAAGATCTAGATATTGTAGCATCTGCCTACTACCCGTCACCTGCCAGGGTGAAAGTACGCTATAGTGAGTGTAATTGTAGGATATTGTTAATTGGATCCGAATAGTGCGTGGTTGTACAGAAATGCGTGTGCTATAACGTAGATAAATTAGTACTATAGAGGTATTTATGTAGATTATTTCGTGACTCTTAGGTAGTTTATGTTGTTATATTATGGTTTTTATTTAACTTAAATATTTTCAATTTACTATACTTCATTAGTATTATTGTTTATCCTGTAGTTATAATAGTAGTAAGTTGTAATAGTAGAGATCCTTGTCAAAGAGTTCGTCCAGTGAAGTACTGCCACCTTACCTACGTCTGCAGCCAAACAGTAAATGTGGGCATTGCTGCGTTCCGGTTTTGAAGGATAAGGGTGCTGGTGAAATTATAGGCACATGAGACTTGTCAACTTATGTTTCAGGGTGACAGAACTGGCAATGTCCCTCAGAACTTTGCGATTTAAGGCTCTGAGTGACACTGCAACGGACAGGCGTGTCGCTTAACACATTTGGTTTAAAAAAATAATTATAAATTATGTTTATGTCAATATTGCCTGTAATGAATATGATGGTATTTTTACCATAATCTTCATTTATTTGTTTGTGAATTTACTCTATTAGTTTTATTATTATTTATACAAAGATCGAACTTAAAGAAAAAATATTTCCACCTATATACTCAAATACAAGACAATACTCAAACCTGCGTCTGTACCAGGGCGACTGCTCTAGCAACTGAACCCACAGGTCAAGACTGCAGACCGTTCGAATTTTTTCTATGCGTTCGTTATAAATCTTGTTTTTGACTGCGTTATAATCAAAGACATACATTTATAACAAATATTTTATGGTTTTAAATAGCGATTGTTTTCAGTTATTTCAAAGATTACATAGGGAAAGATTTTTTAAAATTACCAACTATCTAGTCATGCTTTTGACTTCGTCGTCATAACTACTTGATTTAAAAACATTTTTCATAAACATTATTCTATAAACAAGTTTCACTATCTCAGTGTACATTAACTCTTTTTACATTTAAACGGTCAATATAACGACGTCAGTAATTATAAATAAAAATTTTCAGTATGCAACTTGAAGGATTACTTATTATCAGCTATCACATCACTATCTTGACATTTCTTACTGTAATGATGTGACTTATAGGTAAATTGCATCATAAGCTCGTGTTCAATCTCAAATTGAAATACTGTCGAGTTTTTTTCTTACTTAGTGCCTTTGCGCACTACATCTGGGGGTCTACTCTCGATCTCCGTTCGACGTCCGAAACAATTACTGCCAAATAAGCAATACTTGATGCGTATTCGTTCCGAATCCGAGACTACACAAATCTAGAAAACTCGGTTGCTTGTGCACTAAGTCCCATTCGAATCCGAGGAAATACGAATGTCACTTGTACACCTAAAGATAAAATGATCCCTGTGACATTTCAGACCGTCATTTCTCGGATTCGGAACTGGCGGTCTACTCTCGATCTCCGTCCGACATCAACATCCGTCCGAAACATCCGTCCGAAACAATTACTGCCAAATAAGCACTACTTGACCAAATGAAAAGACGCGTGATGCGAAAGAAGCTTCATTCTTGATACTTGTCTTTTAATATTACTTATTTGACAGTAATTGTTTCGGACGGATGTCAGACGGAGATCGAGAGTAGACCCCCTGATATGAATCGGACGTAGTGCGCAAGCGCAAAGGGCGCTAAAGGGTTTCAACTGAAAAGCATTGCGTTTTCCAGTAAATATTGACTTAGTAGTTAATCCTTTTGTTGCTGCGGCTGGGACCACACAAAATATCTTTATACCTAATGTCTACTGTGTGTGTGTGACTATTTTTTTATATCGTAATTATTTATTTATGTTTTACGTCTGAATGTTTTGATTAAATTATTTTTCTGTTTTATTCCGTATTGTTTTTTATTTTGTGGTGTCATTTTGTGGTAAAACAAATATATGTATTTTCTTTCTTATTCTTTTCTCCTATTTTTTTCAATACCGCGAGTCAGTTGCTTCTTAATACACACTTCAATTAATCCTCTTACCGATATGCTTATTGAATACTAAAGTTAGTTATTAAAAATAATCTATTCCATTTCCCTATCAATTACCAATTAAAATAGCAACCCCACGGTTAAATACTGGTCCATCAAATCGATTAATTTCTATGCACTGTTCACATGCGTGATGCAATTATATCAAATTAGATGTATTTGCATATTGCACTAAAGAACTGGTTCACCGTATTTCTTTTGTAAAATATGTGACCATTAATCTATAAACATAAAGTGGAAAATGTGCAGAATAATAAGAAGGTTGTTGCATTATGTGAATTCTAAAATTTAAAACTTGAAAGCCAAAACGTCTGTTAGTTTTTTTAAAAAAGGAAATATTATACTACGTACATTAAAGTAGTAACGTAATAACCATTCAATTGTGAAAGCGCTGTATAGTAATACTTACAGGTACATCTATTACTCCAAAATATTATGCCAAAAAATGTTTGACATAGTCATTGACCTACCAATAAATGGACGTCGGGTTGGCGCTAAAAAGTGTCCGCACTTGTAGGGCGTTAAAATCGCATACAGAGCGTCAATCGCGCAACAGTCTTCGTTTGTTCGACTGACAGCGCGGTTGTCAATCATGCAGTACCAATAATGATCACTCGTAAAAATTACTGCAGTAAAGAGTAAAAACAGGATTTTTTATCATATTTTTAATAGTCGATTTTCGATAAAATATGATGAAAAACAATAGTCGGTTTTTTACATTAGATATTATAAATAAATAATATTTGTAGCTTTATTTCCGATATATTCTAGAAACTGAATTTCTAGAATCTTTCCACAAAATTTAGGAAAATTTAAGACATTAAATAAAATTTGAGATATAAAACTTTGAGACGTCATAACTTATTTACGTGTTAGGTATTTGAAAAAAAAACCGAACATGTATTTATTATTTCCATTATGCAGTATGCTCCTTTAAAATGGTCAGTGGTTATTATCATCCTGTATAAACATAATAGAATACTGTACTGGAACCGGTTGTTAATTTATTAGTCCTATTGGCGACTCCACAGTTTTTTTCTGTTCCACACAAAATTTGTGTCTGTAATGAAATTTCATAAAGTTCGATACCTATTTTACTCGTATTTGTTTGGTAAATAGAATAAACACAAAAATAAACAAATTGCTCTAATCTTCTTCTTGTCGCATCAAAGATAAAAACCAGTAAAATAATTGTGTTATCAGTGTGTTAAATTTCTTTAAATTCAAAATTTTATGGATTTAATTTAAATTTCTTTTGCTCTAATGTAAAATAACTACCATTAAGTATGTGTAATTATTTTGTTCAATATAAAAATCAGATCTCGTACTAAAAAAAAACAACGATGTCAACTATTTATTTTCTATCTGTACTAAGTCCCTGGATTTTGTATGTGTTTTGAAGAGTTAACCTAACAATCAATTAGATCAAAATCATACTGTCATTTTTACAAATATTATATATTTATAATATGTAATGTAAAACATGTAAACGGTAGCCCGCGAAAGCGGGAATAAACCAATTTAAATGGTATTCGGCACATAATAACAACTAAAATCGTCTGCACGACCTTCACGTTTATACCGGTGAATTTTCAATCCTGTTACTGGTGAAATCAAAATTCGTAAGTTCTAAGTGCGCTTATGCACACGAAAATAATATTTTTTATTTTAGTAAATAGCAACTGCTACTTGTTATAGGAACTCAAGTTTTAAAGTCGACTTGTAGAATTAACGTGGGAGAGATAATAAAGTTTGCTTTTAAGTCAAGACACATTCGAATGCGTAACAAGTGGTTTCAAAGTTTAGTACGATTATATAACTCCAGGTGCTATAATTATCAATTGAGCTATGCAAACAAAATCACCACAATCGTTAAAACATATCGTTATAATTCATTATATTATAGAACTTGCCAAGTGGATTGCAATTTTGATTTATAATTATTTTATTACCGCACGTAAATACTTCTAAATATCAATATTAGACAACATCGCATGCGTTGCTCGATCCCAAAGTAAGTAAGAAGAAATCGGAAACAACGATGGTATCACAAACTGCCAGACCCGAGACAATACAGAAAATTTGGTTTGTTTTTCTTTGTTGACCCGGCCGGGGATTGAACCCGATCGAACTTAAAAGAGTACATTGAGATATAAATGAAACTAAAGGTTGCATAATAAATCTTTTGGTGATATTGTCAGCTAGTGGAAACATTGCATGTACAAAAAAAACTCACAACACATAACAATAAAACACACAACAGAGATGTTAATAATAACACTTAAATAATTGCTTTGTAACGGATTAAAAATGTGGCTTTGTTACCTAAATTTTTAATTATAGATCGTTCGTTAACCATATTAAATTCAGGACTATATACTTTTACAATATCTTTGTTAAGAATGTAGGTAGTTATTTATTAACCTGTTTAGATTCGCAATTTCAATTTACATTCATGTTCGTAAAAATTATAAACTACACCATTTAGTGTTGTAAGGGGTACATTCAATATCTCCTTATGAGCAACTATAAATTTACATCTCATACTTATCGTAAGAAGTTGTAAGTTGTTTTTCAGAGATATTTTCGTCATGATTATAAGTTCCACTATTGGGCAGGGGTTATTTGTGAACTTTCTTCGTCATGCCAGTGTCATTTCGATGGTTACTTCCACCATTATTGCGACGTATTGCTTACACTACCTTATAAATAAACGTCATAGGTTAGTATATTTCCACTTTATATGCCTGGGGTAGATAATTTTATAGCCTGTAGAGCTCCTTGTGAAAGAGTTTATTTAGGGAAGTTCTGCCACCTTATTTATTTTTGTCACCAAGCGGTAGGTGAACATTATTGCGTTCCGGTTTTGAAGGGTAGGGATGCTGGCAAAATTATGGGCACATGGGAGTTGTCAATTTACGGATGCAATAGCAATCTTTCTAAATCTTTACGATTTAAAGCATTGCAACTGTTGGTACTTGGTACTTAGTGTAACGGGCTGGTGTCCGCAAATCGACGTCAAGGCGCCTTTTTTGCGTGTGTGTTTTTTGTGGTGGGTGCGGTTTCCTACTCGTGCCATCCAAGCTCCTCCAGGAATCTCAGCAAAATCTCTGTTTACTGAAGACTTCGGGGAGCGAACTCGGCTCTCCAAGGTACTTCGCCCTGTAGTTGGCCACGCCGGAGCACTATAGCAGGATGTGCGCAGCTGTTTCCTCCCCCTGCAACTGTTGTGGACAAGTATGTCGCTTATCACCAGGCGCACGACTTGTTCGTGCCGTCACTATCAATCTTACGAAATACCAATCTAAACAAGAATAACCGGCTCTATAAGTAATTTGTGAAAATGAAGGGGATTGCTAAAAAAAATTGAGGTATATGTCACCACCGGGATTCCAACAGGGGACCTTTTAATTAAAAAACAACCATTCTCTTAGACCACTGCTCTTCTTGAAACATTATTCAAGAAATATCTAAATGTGTTGCAGCAATATATGTAGCCTATAGTTCAGTTCATAGCATTTATGGATCAATAAAAGTAGCTTTATGGCTTAACGCTACACGCCTTTTCCAACACACCATGTTTCCATTACAGTTTATTGCAAGTCACTCGATAATAAGTAAAAGACGTGCGTAATAGATATTCTAATACCAATAAAAAGTGGCACTGATCCATGGCAGGAACATTTACACACATGTCGCTAAGGACATGCGCAGACGTGTTGTTAGATCCATATCGGGCGATGTTCGCATAGATTATTTTGTATTATAAAAGTAGAAATGGCACCTTTTTAGCACATTTTAGAGTTATCGATATTAACATAGTCAGTAATTGGTGGAATTGCAGGCATTTTCCAACTTATTTCTCAAGGTAACAGGCGCAGGGGCAGTGCCCAAGTTTTTGCCATTTAAAACTTTGAGCGACTCTGCAACTGTTATGGACAGACAGGATCGGTAAAAGCTTGGTATTAAACAGGCTTTAACCGACTTGAAGCATGACTTGTGCGTTCCTTCACGTGTCAATATATATTAGCGACTATAATGTGTGATATTGTCACATATGTATTATTATCTTATAATATCGACTTTATAAAGTTGGGACGGTTTTATAAGTTCTGGGACAGAGGCAAAACTTAGTCAGCACATTTAAATTGAACTCTATTCCGTAAGCGATAACAACAACATAACAAATTTGAAATGTCCAGTATATTTGTTTTTTCAAAACACTCAGCCGTGGCCATAATACATGTAAAGAGCCTAAAACGTTAATTTGTTTGAAAAAACAAATATAGGTACGTGATTCACATCCGAAAAAATAGTTTCATTCAGTATATATTTTGTTCGGTAAATTTAATTAAATTTTTAACGATGTAGGCACCTATTAAAGGTTTCACTTTAATGTAATGTAAACCATCTGTCCCTTATTTACTCTATATCATCACATGCCTAACTATAGACTTGCCGTTAGCCTAAGTCCACTTTTTGTGCCTGGGTTAGACATTTTTATAGTCTTCCTTTCTAGTTATTGAACGTCACGGTTAAACGTTTTTATTTCCCGGCTTTATATGTAATTTGTTGAAGATGTAGGAAAAAGTTAAAAAAAATTGAGAACACATCGTTTGGAAAAGGGGGAAATGATTTAACGGTATTTTGTTTACGTTTTTAGAATTTTACACAGAACTTGTGGAATAAATAACTTGACAATTTATTGAATAAACTTACTTGATTTCATCATCACCATCATTATTAACCCATTTATACGTCCCACTGCTGGACACGGGTCTCACACGTTTTTCGACGGTTGCGAACCTACTTTGACGTTCAGGTTCCATCACGATGTTTTTTTTCAGCGAAAATTCATGGTAAATTACCTATTTCTGCCGCCAAGCAGTAATGTGAGCATTACAGCGTTCCGGTTTTGAAGCGCAAGGTGAAATTACAGGCACATGGGACTTTTCAATTAATGTCTCAGGGTGATGGGCTCAGAAGCAGTGCACCTCAGGTCTTTGCATTTTAAAGCTCTGAGTAGCACTGCAACTGTTAACAACAGGCGTGTTGTTTACCTTCAGGCGCACGACTTGTTTGTCCCATAACTTAGTATCATATAATAAAAAATTCAAATTAAATTTCGAACATAAATTCCGAAAAACTCTGAGGTGCGAGCTTGGATTTCAACCCACAGCCTCTGCTCTAGAAGCAGTAGGTCAGACCATTCGGTTACTACGGATGTTACCGACTTTTGCAATTTTGCCAATATACGTTATATCATAAAGTCAAACAATCTTTCATAGGTAAGCAACTTACACATGATATCATATGATATACAGATATAGATATATTGATTAAACTCCACTACTAATTCCTAAGGCAGATTCCCCGTGAGAAGAAAGAGGAAGAAATTTTAGTGGTAGCTCTTTGTAAATAAATATTTGTACACATTCATTTACAATATTTATTTCAAACCTCAATATTACCTGGAAGGACTAAACTACCACAGGTGTGTGTTAACAGAGTATGCAGAAGCTGTATAAACCTATATAAAGTTTTTATGTCACTGTAGTTTTAAACGTCGTAAATGGCAAATTTTGAATATCAACATGAATTTGTGACTTTGTGAAGAACAGCTACCTCATTTTTGCCAATCACAATTCTTCATTATTCTTAAAATAAATTGCATTCTCATAAATGTACTGTGATACAACATAGCAACGTAGCAGAGCCCCTCGGGACTTTGTGATCACAAAACTCTGGTGAATTTTATTTTCTTGAGTTTTTTTCTATGAAAATTGTACATATGTAGCAGTAAAGCTCCTTGTGAAAGAATTCTTTCGTGACCATTACTGTGTTCTAGTTTTGAAGGATAAGGGTGTTATGCTCGTGAAATTACAGGCACATTTGACAACGGTGATGGGCGCAGTGGCAGTGCCCCTCACATATTTGCGTTTTAAAGCTCTGAGTGGCGCTACAACTGTTATGGACAAGCGTCTAGTTTATCAGGCGCACGACTCGTTCGTCCCGTCACTTCATATTACAATTTAAAAAATCATATAGCGCCCACAATCCAAACTGTTGAGTCAATAGATTGGGTAATTAAAAATATAACGATATGTCACGTAAAAACTTGACTCTGTTTTGACGTTTTTGCCAAAAGTTATATCAAACATAGGATAGATTTTTGGTTTTGAAATATTAAGCTGTTAAAACTAAACCTATCGTTATTTTTAGACTAAGTAACATCTTAATATATTTTATATGTAAACAAGAATTATGATAACAACTTACTATTAATGTATTACACTTTCTAATATAAATAATCAAACTCAATTTGACGACTTCCGTAGTCGAGTGATTTGCAAACCGGTTTTCATGGTGTCGCCGTGTCTGAGGTCCTGGGTTCGATTCCCGGTCGGGTCAGTGTACAAAACTAACTATTCTATATTGTCTCGGATCGTCGTTGTTTCCGGTTTCCATAACACAAGTTCTTTAGCTACTTAATTTGGGATCAGAACAACAAATGTGGCGTTGCTCTGTTGTTTCATTTACTTGGCTTGCGCAAGTTTTCTTGCTATAAAGTACGGTCGTGTAACACGTCCTTTAGCTAGATTTCGTGTTTAGTATAAGCATAAGGCTCAATTTACATCGCGACGGGACAATTTACATTGTTGTCTATTTTTAAATTTAATATACTAGGGTGAGAAACTAGTTATATGATAAACATTTTAAAACAAATGCAGTTAAACAATGCGAGAGGTATTAAAATAAAAAATAAAAATATTTTATTTTCAGACAGCTAGGGCCATAGTTTGTTAGTAAGCAACCTACTACTATGTATTAGTAACAACTGAGTGTATGGTGTATATATATGAAGTGCACATTGAATGTTTTAAAATCGTAATGTCAAAATATTCAAAATACACTATAAAAACATTCAATGTGCACTCTATGTGTATTAATTCCTTGAAGTTTAAGTTATTACTATACTGTGCCAATTTTGATATGTGATAATGACTTAATATAAACTACTTATAGCCTTTAGTCCTACATTTATGAATGTCGTCGGCCATTTTGCAAGCAAGTGCGTGACTGAAGCACTTTACACTGTAGTGAAGTGACCCGTATTCGTTATTACACGCATAATTTAGTGGGCAGTAAAGCTTTACAGAAACTTTGAAATAACGTTAGGTTTTTGTTTCCACAACTTTATGTTCCTGGCATTATTTTAATATTGTTAACGTTTCGGTTTGAAGTATAAACAATAGAGTAAAGGATTTTGAAATGAGTTTCAAAATATAATGACGTCGCATATGCAGTATGGATTATAATTCACACGCTTGGTGTAATAAGGTCATCTGCAAAATGACAACTTTTCAAGAGAGACGTTTCAAGATTGTACGGTTGTAGCTGAACTAGTCTGCCTGATTTTGAAGGGTGCTGGTGAAATTACAGGCACATGAGACTTGTCAACTTACGTCTCAGGGTGACGGGCACAGTGGCAGTGCCTCCCAAATCTTTGCGATTTAAAGCTCTGAGTGGCACTGCAACTGTTATGAACAGGCGTGTAGCTTGCCATCAGGAGCACGACTTGTTCGTCCCGTCGCTTGATATTATAAAAAAAGGATATCATTGTGAAAGTGTTCGTCCAGGGTAGTACTGGGTAGCCTTTAAAAGGCGATAAAAAGGCCGTTGAAAGGGCGATAAAAACTCAAAACCGAGAAAATAATGTGTTCACCTCACTAGCTCGGAAAGGCTTTCTTTCGCCTTAAAAATTTACGCGCAAAAGCGTTTTTTGCACGCTGGTGTGGAAAAGGTTTTTGAAATTCGAACTTGACGATGGACTGGAAAAAAAAATGCCACGTTCAAATAAGCGACTTGTCGTACATTATTTATTTACGTAATATAAATCCGTTGGTATATTTCATTCTTATTATTGTTGCCATTAAATTGACAATGATAACTAAAATAATTTCATTAATCACTTAATCACACAAAATAACATAAAGTACAAGCAACAATAAAAATTTATGACGTGTAAATTCAGAACGCATCCGAAGATAAACTTTTTCTTTTAATTTAAAAAACTGATGTTTTATAGTTCAATTGTTTTTCTTTCATCTACCATTTTCATCGCTATAGTGAGGTGAAAAGTTGTGTGTTTCGCTCGGCAGCAAATCTTTACTTCTTTCGCTTCCTCAGCTTCCAATACAAGCGTCAAACAGCAACATTGCAGCCTTGCATAACAAATAACTATTAATAACATTAATAAATAAATCATTGATTTGGCATCCAACGCCCACTTGTTAGTAAATACAGAGAATTTTAACTTACGACTATTATTAGTAGGTACAGAGAGAAACCACAAAAACATGCATCGAGGCGCCGACTACCCCATCACCTCACCAGAACCCGAATAAAATAACGAAGCATCGGCGTGTCGAGCTTAGCCCCAAACATAATACCGATAAGGTATTAAATTTAACACCTAGAAATATTGAAAAATAGTGACAGTTTGGCTATTTTCACTGATCATTACAGTATATATTACATTTTTTTTTAATATCACATGCGCCCTTTCGACCAACGGCGACAGTAATGCGAGCATTACTGCGTTCCGTTTTTAAAGGGTAAGGCTTAGAATAATAACGCATAGAATGATAGTTTTATATCAAATGAACTGTCACAAGTGAGGCAAAAATCAAATTCATGTATAGGCTAGTTTTAGTAGTAGGTTAATTTTCGGTTTTAGTGAATATTTATATAAAAATACAAGTTGAAATTCGTTACTTCTTTGTGGAATGTGATTATAGTATTTATTTTATGTTTGTCTGACGTATTTTTACACTCATTTACCGCACATTTCGTCATTTTTAGCTAAAATTCTGGAGCTGTTCGCGGTGCAAGTTGACCTTGAGCACCAAAGGCCCGCCCGCTCGTGTAGGCCCTTTAGGAGCGCTTCAATTTGCCTCACTTAGCGTGTGCGGGCTAGGTTTCTATGCGTTATTATTCTAAGGGGTATGGGTGCTGGTGAAATTTAAGGACCATGAGACTTTTCAACTTACGTCTCACGGTAACGGGTGCAGTAGCAGTAACCCTTAGATCTTTGCTATTTAAAGCTCTAACTAGCACTGCAATTGTCACAGATAGTCGTGTCACTTACCACCAGATGCACGACTCGTTGGGCCCGTCGCTTGATGTCATAAAGAAAAATTTAATATTCGAATACCTTAATAGACGATAGTAGTATCGTCTGGAATTCAAATTTGTCCCTTAATAATACGGTTTATTTTGCTTGCGTCGAGTTGCAGGGATATTAGCTTTATTTAAGAATTAATTTTTGCTAACGAAAAGAAAGCAATTTGAAAAATGTATATCGTATACTATACGTGTCGTATACTATACGTACTGCTCGTTCACTATGCTGACCTCCCTGAGAAGAACAAGCAAGAAACTCTAGAGCTCTTTTCAAATAAACGCTATAGAACACTTTTTGAATCATATTTGTGTGGAATCTAGACTCACGTTGTCTTTCCATACATCTTTATCTAATACGTAGTTCACAGTTTTGTAATATGACTTTTCAATTAAAATACTTTTAATGTTAGTTTTAAAATTAGGAAATGGTAAACTTAAAATATGCTCCGGAATCTTATTGTAAATGTTTAGGAATCGTGTTTTCGGACGGTATAGTAAACAGTGAATATCCTCCTTAATTTTAATATTATATTTTTTCCAATTTTTATTCAACTAACACATACAACAATAACAACTACATTTTATTCAACACTTTGACTGTTGCCAAAGCCTTTTGAGGATGTATAGACTCTTAGTGAGAGAACCAAGTTTCACTACTTAAAATGCGAATACTTTGAGTAAAGAATCTAATTACAAGTAAGGTTAATGTAGTTTAAATGGAGTTATGTAAGTACAAGATGAGTCACGATTATAAACTGAATTAAATAAAAATAAACATTACTTGGCTTATGACTTACGCCTTTATAACTCATAAAATAATATCAAAGACGCAAAATAGGCACCTAGATCATCGAAACATACCATGTACAGTACACACACGAAGCTTTAACACTTGTTCGAATATCGCCTCCAGTGCCACGGAACAAGATCCGTCAATGTGTAGCTTGACGTGCTGCCGTCTGTATTATATATTATCGTGTCAATCATCTATAAAACGTAATTAAAACACGTAGATGAGTACGTTTATATCCATTAAGTTATTATTTTACACCTGATAGCAACGGTTGTGGTTGGAAACCTGTCATTACAATTTACAATGCTTTATTTTTATAGCTCAATACTAGCTGCGTCACGTGGAAAGTCTGCTTTTTTTTCAAATTGGCTGTGGTCCGGTGGCTTTGAACAGTGCTGAGAAATTTTGATTGATTACTGTCGTAGTTGAGGTAATGCAGGTCATTGAATGAAGAAAAAGTCGTGGTAGAGTAATGGTTCGACCGGCCCCCTCTTAAGCCGAGGCCGCGGGATCGAATCTGGCTCGCACCTCTCAGTTTATATGCGAAAATTTAATTTGAAATTTACTATCAGCTTTTCGGTGAAGGAAAACATCGTATTAATGATGAGAGACGGTAAGGTATCGTAAGACGAGAAAAAGAAGACGAAGAGACTGTTTGTTACAATTAAACAAAATACTTTTATATGAGAGATACTGTCTACAAAAGAAACTGAAGTATAATTACTTGGGATATTCTGTGACAACCGCAAACAAGAGACAGGAGGAAATTATAATCAATTAACATCTCTGGAGGTCAAGCTCATACGTTGAAAAACAAAGATACATGTCTACAAGACTATGTCATCAAAATCTGTTATATAAACAAGGAGAAATTATTTATACTTTATTCGAAACCTTTGGACCTGAGACTGTTATTAAACAAATTACTTACGTTTTTCGACTTTCTAAATTTTGGTAATAAAAAAGTATAAAATTTTTTCGTTCTTCGGGATAGCTTAAGGCGATATACTGCCAGATTTTATATTGTAATGTTTAGGAAATGAAACTATTTTTCCGGATTTAAATCGCATGTATTTGTTTTTCAAAAAAAAAACAACGTTTCGGGCCCTTTACATGTTCTCTCTGACTCTGGGATCCGGTGTGTAACAATCGCGAAAACCTAAGAACTCGATTTGTAATGTATATTAAATTGTTTAATTTTCTGACATTTTGCTCGGATAATTGTTATCATAAGAGTATATTAACACACAAAATCAATTGAAGAGAAAAGACGCCATTTTGCTATCTCTTAAAAATAAAAAAAACCGTAAATTGTTGTCTCTAAAGTAATTTCTTCTTTTTTTAATTTATAGCTTGACAAGTCCTTTAGTCGGAAACGTTATAACATTTAATTATTAATAGAAACAAAAGGAAACAGAGAATTCGAACAAAATTCAAAATAAGATTCTACTGATACGGCTTGGATCTTAAACATTTTTTTATGTAGTGGAATGAAAAACTCATTGGACAATAAGTCTTGAACGCCTCGAAGACTTTGGAGTAGTTTCTAATATATAATAATTCACCATCGCAGACATGTATTTGCATACAAAATCACTATCACGTCTGTGGGCAAGAGGCTTAATGACCCATAACACAATAACGCAGGTTTTACCTATATTGTTCGCCGGTATATGGTCTTGTTAAAATCGATATTGGTACAAAATGCCTATGTTGTATTTGTAAGCTATTTGAATAAATAAATAACATTGTATTTTGTACAGGAAAAGAAACAATGTTTTTGGATTTATATTGTGTTTATTTGTTTTTTCAAACAAACCAACAACGTTTCGGCCGTGACTATGAAATCTGGAGTCCTACTCTCGAAGCACGAAATCCGCAGTTAAGGCCGGTTTCACATTATAGATGACTTACAGATTTGAGTTTTTATCGAGGCTAGAATAGATTTGACAGTTTCCAACGGGCCCGTCCTTTCATTGACGGACTTCGAGAATAGTTCTGTAGGTCATCCATGCTGGGAAAACGGCCGTAAACATGGATTTCGTGCTTCACGAAAGGCCCCTGTAAAAAAGGCCCGAAACGTAGGTTTATTTGAAAAAAAAAGCAAATGTACTTTATTTAGATCCGAAAAAATAGTTTTATTTCCTATGTGTAACAATCGCAAAAACCTTAGAACTTGTATTTTGTAGTTTTACAAAAAATGTGTAATTAGTTTAAAACGTGTATTCAAACGCAAACTCTTCATTTAATTTCGTTTGAGGTCTGCATTATAAAAATCGTCTTTATGTAAGTGTGCATTAATATTTTGATAAATGTCGTATTTTTTGGTACCTAATTATTATTACCTAGTTTTATATATTACATGGCAATCTCTTTTTTCTAAACACTATTGTTTATGGCGATATTGTCTGTTATTTGAAACTATAATTTTACCTTGCAACGAAGGGAAAGTAGTAGCAAAAAATAATAAAATAAATGTCACACGAAAATTTTGTTCCTGTTAGGAACTGATTAAAATCAAAATAGCATTTCTTTTGTTTTTTTTTCTGGCGCCAAAAAAATCCGTCTCCCAGTTTTATTTCATTCACACCACTCAAACTCTTTGATAATGTCGGCTTTAAATCAAAAAGTATCAAAGGATGTAGTCAAATTTCGCTCCTCTATTGTTTCATAGCAGTGACACAAAATAAGGGGCTAAACTTTTTTCTGCATTTGAATTTAAATTAAGAACTCCATTGTCGAAACATTTTTTTTTAATTAGACACGACTATAGAGTCATTTTTCATGCATCGCTTACTATCTGATTTACCTGCCATTGCCACGGTAGTAGCTTTTTGTTTTTTTTTGACGATTGCGTGCGCTCATGTTGCCTAGGGCAATAATTTCATACATTTCACATTCGTAAAGGTAAGTACGCAATTACATTTACTTATGAAAGTAATTTTTTTTATAGGAAATGAAACTATTTTTCCGGATTTCAAACGTGTATATTTGTTTTTCAAACAAACCGACGTTTCGGGCCCTTTACAGGTCCATGGTCACGGTTGATTGAGGTGGTACAGTCATCAACCAGTTATGTGTAATATTAATGCAAACCACCTATTTTTTCACTGTAGTTTCAATAGTTATTAATTAAATACCTGGTTTTTAATTTTACAAAGAAAACATTTAACATTTAAGACAACAAACGAACTTTATATTGGACAAATGAAGCGAAGTTTTTGTACCCGCGTCAAAGAACATATAGCTGATGTCAAACACCGTCGCGTAAACAAGTCTGCAGTCTACAAATGTGTAGGACATTCAATGGAGTTTGACAAACCCCAGGTCCTTACAAAAGAAGTCCGTTATCTACCCAGGATGCTGCGAGAGGCCATTGAAATTCAAAAAATCCTAATTTCGTTAGGGAAGATGGGTTCTTCGTACCACCAGTTTGGGATCCAGTATTTCCTCTGATGAAAATCCCAAACAGACATAAGACTGCAGTACTAATTAATATGTTCTAGTTTATTGTAATTTTTATTATTAATTAATAATAAATTGAACTTTATTAAAATTCATTGAATAAAATAATTTGTAAAATTTAATGTAGCGTAAATTGGAATGTTTTCTTTGTAGAATTAAAAATCAGGTATTTAATTAATAACTATTGTAACTATAGTGAAAAAATAGGTGATTTGCATTAATATTAGATATAACTGGTTGATGACTGTACCACCTCAGTCAACCGTGACCATGGGACCTGTAAAGGGCCCGAAACGTCGGTTTGTTCGATAAAACAAATACACGCGATTTAAATCCGGAAAAATACTTTCATTTCCTATGTGTAACAATCGCGAAAGCCTAAGAACTCGATATAGTAAATTTTTTAATCAACTTATATGAAATAGTTTCCATATATTAACTTGTAGGTAACTGATTCCTTTATAATATAATATGTTGCCTAATTGCGCTTAATACAGATTACAAAGATTTTTAGTAACATAATAAAACTGAAAAGAGAATTTAAAGACCTATTATAAAAAAAGTACGTTGTATGCAAATTTCCGTAGTCAATGGACATGCTTTCTTTCCATTTTCGAGACTTAAGGCGGGTATAGTAGTTACTCATTATGGTGTGTTCAGGCCTAAGTGGCCATTATACAACGACATAAAGAACCAGCTCAGTGGCATTATCCATTCAACTACCTATCCAGTTACAGACGTTCTTTTTTATAAGCAAAAGCTAGTGATAAAATAGCAATACTTAAATAGTTATTATGTAAATTTTATACATCTGTAATTCTTAATTAAAATTATCATATAGGAGATCTGTCTCGTGTACCTTTACTATGAATGTAGAAAAAGTATTTTCCAAAACAATTTGTACACGTACTTAGAAATAAATTAAAAAATATTTCGAAAACTAAATGAAGTATGGCGCGTAAGTTCAAACTTTAAATATTCAAAATTTCGAACCCCGCGTATTTCACTCTCACATATATGCGAATGCCACCCCTCTCCTTTGCGTATGTGTGCTGTCGGTAAAACAGTTTACTTTTCTACTACTCGATACTAGATGGCGACTCTGCATGAAAGTTGTAATTTTCACTAGAATTATTTTTTATTATTATTTATCACACACTTTTTTATTTAAGAATGTCGATCTAAGATCACCGTTGATTAAAAATATTTCTTTAGTATTGCTACTTATATTTAAAGTCAGTTTGCTGACAAGTTACTTTATTTGTAAATTATTTGGTTGTTTTAGAAAATCGATACTAGATGGCGTGATTAGTATCATTTTTAAATGGTAATAGAGTTCTATAGGCAAACATACAAAATAAGATAACTTTCAACACCTTTCACGTACGTGACTTTTCAAGCAAATTATCTCATTTTGAACCGAGTTGGGTCATCGCATCTTGTTCCTTAGTTTGCGGACATTTGTATCCATTTATTCCTCTATTTATGAAGACACATGGAACGTATAAGAGCGGAGGGTCTTATGGGATTTGTCCTTATTAGAATTTAGTACAATTAGATTGCTGATGGTAATTAGAAATTATGTATATAAATTTCTGGTTGTCTAACTTCTAACTTAAATAGTACATGTACTTGTTAGTGAACTTAAGAAAAAGTTCCAGATAAAGTGTAGCTCCAAGGTGCTTGAATTTTTATTTTGTCTATGAAGGGAGACATGGGGATAAACGACAAATATCAACTACATTCAGAATGTCCTTAAAAAGACCAAATCCAAAATACCGAAAATAAAATGAAAAGATGCATATGGGCAGTGAATGAGAGCCACTGCTGTAGGTGATTAAGTACCAGTAGAGCACGTTGTGAAAAAGTTAATCCAGAGAAGTACTGACACCTTACCTATTTCTGCCGCTAGGCATTATTGCTTTTCGGTTTTAAAGGGAAAGAGAGCTGGGGAAATTATAGGCAGGGCCCCCGAACTTTGCGACTTAAAGCTCTGAGTGGCTCTGCAATTGTTATGGACAGGCGTGTCGCTTACCACCAGGCGCATGAGTTTGTCCCGACACTTGATATAATAAAAAATGGTCCATAGTTTCTGTCTACATCAATGGAAGTCAGGCGTGATGTACTCGTGTAAATGCACATTTTTGTAAGGTTTCCGAATTACTGGAATGGTCCATGATTTTTTTTATCTTTTATAACACGAATGTTAAAATAATTATAATAAAATGTTTTTACATTAAGTAGTTAAATTAAAGTAAGTGGCATGTAAATTAAATATTTATTTTTTTGTTAACAGTCGTTAGATATCATTTAGAATTTTATAGATGTTGAAATATTATAAGAAAACGACTAGATCTATCTTTAAATCATTCGTGTGTAGACACTCTTACACAGATCTTCACATTTTTTAAAATAAAACATATAGTCGTCTTCTTTCATCTTTGGTGTTTAACGATCCTTTTTTTTTTCAAAATATACTTGTCTCTGTCTGTAATCGTAAAAGCATCCCACCCCTTGCATTTTTTATCTGAGCGGGGATGAAAAAGTTTAAATTTTAGTCGCATGCGCAGCATAAGGGTGGCAATATCACAATCTAAAATCTATTTTTAATTTTAACTGTATTTTTTTAAATTTAGTGGTACTGTTTTGGTTATAATAAGAAGATATTTAATACATGCGTTATTCAGAATAATTCACTGTTTCTGAAAATTATAAAAATACATACATATTCATAAAAAAACATTAAAGAAGTGACAGAAGTGTGGCAAGAGGTTTTGGTAGAGAAATTTGCAGTCTCTAAATAGCAGAAATAGAAGATAAAAGTGATAATGTACTGAATTTCAGGTGGCAATTATTATTTACAACGGGTAGGTAGGTAATGTGATTAACTAAACACCCTTTATTTATTCATCGCATCATGAGTACAGAGAATGACATACTGAATTACATAATCATGGACTCTGTTAGGGTATTGCAATTTAATTATTAATTTTATACATAAATATACTTTATAACAATTTTATACTTTAATAAAAACTCTTTTAACTACTCTAATAAAAATTCAAAAATTCAAATATGTGTTACCAATTAAAAATTACTAGATATGTACGTATATTAGAAATATGTGGTTCGTGAGAGACAGAACATTTATCCATATTGCGTGTAGGCTCTCTATTTGACAAGAACTCTTCTACTCAGTGGTAACATTTAGAAACGAGTATCAAACTTGTTTTAAAAAGGTGTTTAAAGTATGTTAAGCTCTTTTTTTATTTTTAACACAGAGTTTGTTCAAGTATCACAGTACAACAGATTTATATATTTTTTTTGTCCAAACTTCATCTTTTATTTTTGTATTTAATGTAAACATACATAAGTACATCGAGTTCTTAGGTTTTCGCGATTGTTACACATAGGAAATGAAACTATTTTTCCGGATTTAAATCGCGTATATTTGTTTTTTCAAACAAACTAACGTTTCGGGCCCTTCACAGGTCCAAATGACAGTTATTATAGCCAGTTATAATAACTGGTTGAAGACCGTACCACCTCAGTCAACCGTGACCATAAGTATGTCCAAATTCTCATTTGATGGTAAATTAAAATGTGGACAAGGAGAGGTACGCCTAAAGTATACTTGTACGGTTGTAAATTATTTACATTATTTGCATTACTACGTGTTTGGTAGCAGTAGAGCTCTTTGTGAAAGAAGTTGCCCAGGAAGTACTGTACTGCCATCTTACCTAGTTCTTCCGTCAAGCAGTAATGTGAGAAGGATAAGGGTGCTGGTGAAAGTACAGGTACGTGGGACTTATTAACTTATGTCTCAGGGTGACGGGCGCAGTGGCAGTGCCCCTAAGATCTTTGCGATTTAAAGCTCTGAGTGGCACTGTAACTGCTATGGCTAGGCGTGTCGCTTACCACTAGGCGCACGACTTGTTTAGTCCCGTCACGTCGTATCATAGTTTTTTTATGTAACGTCTTTTTTATCACAAATTACTTAATTTACAAAGCTTTTTTACAAAGTTCGATTGAACATTTCATGCTCAATGTTGTGTTTTAAATAGATTCGTTTTTAAGTTACATTTTTTACTATTTTAAGGACTTTGCATCGGCCATTTTGCAAATCCATCACTAATTTAATCATGTACACACCTATGTGTGTACAGTATATACATCGGTCTTTGTCCATAACACTGTACCGTGAAGAGATCGTATCTGGATGAATACCGACAGCAAAAACACGTTGAATCTCACAATTGGTGTAGATAAGTTAATTATGGCATTTTTGAGATTAGGAGGTCGTTCACAGCCAGCATTTTTAGGGTTCTGCTCTTATAATATTTTCCATCTTTATAGTATATTCTATAGCTTAAATTTAGGAAATGCTTGATTGTTCAAAAGTAACGTAGGTACTTTTGAAGTAAGTAATTCATAGCTGTTATCAAGAGATATGTAGTTATTTTGTGGGGAAATAGTGCGGACGTAGTCGAAGATTTTATATATCAAAAGAAATGCTTAAGAATATTAGCCAATCTAAAACGGCCAATCTAAAAGCTGTAAACCACATTTTCATGAATTTTATATTCTTACTTTGTTATCAATTTACATCCTAGAAATGAGTAAATTTTTAAGAAAATATAGACACGTTTTTCCGAACGAATAGTAACCTATAAATTTACGACCTAGACAAAAATATTCGTTCCAGTTTCAAAATTAATAATGCATAGCTCTGATCCGTACGCTATATATATAAAAAAATATAATAATCTTCCCAAAAGCATTTAAAATGGTATTAACAATAAAACCTTTAATATAAAACTTACAAAATACTTGTTCCAAAAATGTTTTTCGCAAGAATTTTTCAAGAGCAGAGACTATAAATAATATTAATAAGTAACCTCTATTTAAAAACTGAGTAATAGTTCTAAGAACAATGCATATTATTTGTATATTTAATACTCTGATAACTTATATTATTAATATTTTAATTATTTAAAATGTCTTTTTTTAATTTGATATTGCATTTAAATTAATAAGCATTAAATTTATTTTAAATTAACCATGCGGGGTTGCAGGGTTGTTCTTTATATTATTTAAAGAACTTTCGTATTACCATTGTGATGCAATGAATAAAATGAATATGGTGTGAAAAAAAAGTAAATTTGTGCATTTTTGCTTTTATTCACAACTTAAATAAGGGGTAATTGATTGCAATATTTATTTTATCGAATATTATGTTTTTATTGCCATGATATTCAACATATTTTTGTGAAAATACTCCAATCAGTTTGGTGTTATTATTCATACAAATATCGAACAAACACAAACGAAAATTCCTTTGATCCGTCTGGATTGGACTTGTTTGCCAGACCGGGGCTGACCGCTCCCCCAACAGAGCTAAGGAAATTCCAGCCTGATCGAAGGAATTTTTGTTTGTCTGTAACAATAATAAAGGATAGTGATTTAAGTAGAATAGTTTTTCTATTTTTTTATGATACCAAGTAAAGGGACGAACAAGCTATTCTCCTGGCGGTAAGCGACATGCCTGTCCATAACAGTTGCAGTGTCACTCACAGCTTTAAATCGCAAAGATCTAAAGCGACCCGTCACCCTGCGACATAAGTGGACAAGTCCCATGTGCCTGTAATTTCTCTAGCACTTCTGCTGCTTTGCATTACTGCTAGGCGGCAGAAATAGGTAAGGCGGAAGTATTTGCCTGGACAAACTCATTCACAAAGAACTCTACTGCTACAATTAAAAATTTCCAAATGAGGTTACGTAGTTCTGAACATGCATTTCGACGATTTTGAAATTTTATTACTGTGTTTTTTGTTTTAAACATTGCAAGAGTATTTTATTATTTTGTTACCATTACATAGGAATTAAGTGTTTTGTGTTCGAACAATGAGTTAATTGAATGGCTAGGCTAGACTCAACGGTGGGAAATATTCCCATTGGTGGGCGTCGTGGTTTGGCTTCACGGTTCAACTTTAACCTAAAGGTTGAAACTATTATTAGTAATTACTATTTTAAAAAGTTTTTCTGAAAACACGTTATAGGTTTTGTTAATTGATGAATTAGGTTCTATTGACGATTTAACCGAGTGCGTAGCTTAATAATATAAAAAAAGTCCCATTGGTTTTATAGTAGCAATACAACACCTTGTGAAAAAGTTTATTCAGGGAAGTACTGCCACCTTATCCATTTCTGCAGTCCCGGGTTCAATTCCCGGATGGAGAAATATTTATATGCCCTACATTTATGTCTCTAGTGAGTTTGGGTGTAATTTATGGTTGTCTATGTGTGTGTCCATGGTACCCGCGATACAGGGTTTCCCTAGTGCGGGACTATGAGTGTGTATGTTATTGTTATTACATAATCTAAGTTCAGTAAAAATTTGTTATAAGTTTTAATTGTGTCCATTGTTTGTTGACCCACATCAATGAATGATTGTATTGTTTTGTTCTATATTTTTTATATGTAACTGTAAGTAAAAATATGAATGGATCGTTTTGGATTTTCGGATTGCGTTTTTATTCATCCGGAAAATTCCGAGGGAGGTATTAACTACTCTATGTGTGGTATTACTTGAAGTTTAAGTAAATATAGTTTATGTTTTCGGAGCAATGTTTATAATTCAATGTAATAATTAATATATACATGCCTGGAAATATGCAACACTTTGTTTATGTCACCAACATACCTCTCATTGTCAATAAAATATTTGTACGTAATAATATGTGTATTTAAATATAGCGAACATATATTGTTAGAGGGGTGATGTAGAAGATAAATTTACAATTATTAAGACCCAATTATGAAGAACATCACACCGTTCAACTGGCATCAGTCCACATGAGATGATGTTTGGAAGACCAATTAGAACAAACTTACATGCGTTAATTGCTAAACCAACAATGATCACATCTCCACCTCTGGCAAGCAATTTTCCACGTCCGTTACGGCCAAAGAGTTAAGGCTCGGAACTACAAGCCCACTGGTCCCAAATGAGCGTTGGCGACAATAACAAGGAAGTTGGGCCAACTACATTACGAGCTTCAAAGACTCTGGAGAAATCTGGAAGAGGCACATAGACAAGCTGTTGGCCACCAGAGTTCCTCGTCAAAATTAAGAGGGGGGACCCGATGTACACATAGCCGGAAATATGCTACATTTTGTTTATGTCACGATATGTTTATGTAAGAATATGTCGCACTGTTACTTATTTTCTCAGAAACGATGAAAAACGAATTACGCACTTTCCGTGAAAGATCATTAAAATTTATGTATAGGTTATAGTTGATTACAGGCACTTATACAATTATCTATTTGTCAAATATATTTAAAAATAAAATGGAAAAAATATTTCACATTTTTGAATTAGGACTATTTTGGCCAGAACTAGATCACATAATCTGTGACTCATTAGGAGGTAAGTAGATATCTTTTAATTATATCTTACAATATTCTGACCGCGACGGTTTTATTGACCTGTAGAGAATAAAATTTTAGAGGTACTAAACTATTGTAATAGCAGTGCGATGTGTAGTTCAATATAGCGAATATACATAAATAATATGCTTTGTAAATCATAAGGCGATTCAAATTTCAATACTGTGTTAAAATTTTACAAAAACAATTTGAAAAATGTTAACAACTTTATTGTACCATTTAAAAGGTATGTGTGGGTGAATGTATGGAGGTTTAATGAAGAGAAATTCTTACGATTGTCGAGTGTTCGAGATAAGAACGGTATTTTGTTGATGTTACGGTGTAAGTAATAGGAAACAACGAATGTTCGTACAAAAAAATGTATATTCATTTACTGTTCAACATAATATACATGGTGTTAAATAAAGAATATAGAGCCCATGTATGTGAGCAGCTTGATATTATAGTTTATAGCTTTTTATTCTTTTAATTTTGTATTCCTTCTCAGTTGTCAATGCAAAACTCCTGGATTTTCAATTTCTTTTCCGTTCTCCCTTTATTTAAAACCTATTAGGCAAGCGTTTTGCCAACACTTCATGTGTAAACTGAAAATTAAAATAGAAACTTCTGTTTTTAACTAGTCTAAACAATAATATTAATGTGCCAGACATTCACATTAAAAGCAATGGATTTTACACCGGAGCACAAACCAAAATACCCAAACGAGTATCGACTTAAAAAAGTTCATAATTGTAATTTATTTTTGACTTAACCTTTTTTTATTTAACTTGAGATTGACTGAACAGCCAACGGTGTTCACTGACGGTCTTTGGATGTAGAAGTCCCGGGTTCGATTACTGGCAAGAAAAATTTGGGAAATGCTTTTCTAAATTGATTCTGGTCTGGTTGTTCTCGACAGTGCGCCGATGTAAACCGTTGGCTTGGTGACTTCTTCGAGGTCTTCTGATTAAAGGTAGTATAAATTTCGTCTAAAGCATTAGACGGGTAACGTTTTCACTCTAAATAAATTTTTCTCTTTGGTAGCTACCAGCAGTTTGGCAAACAGAAACTTTTTTAGGCTTCTAGGGACCAAATAATATATATTTACTACTTATTGAGGTATCTTAGGTCGTTCGCCACTTCGTTGGGTGGACGACATAAAAATTATCGCAGGTCGCAACTAGATGCATGTGACACGGGAGCGACGTAAATGGCGAGATATGGAGGAGGCCAATATACGAAGACGAATGGAGAAGGTGTTGCTTGATGATGACACTACTAATTTATTGCCTATTACAATGGATGTAAATATATATCACATGTTGACTGCTGTACAAAAAACAACTTTAGTAAAAACTGCAAGACTGCAACTGAGTGAATGTCTTCTAGATTATTATCACCAAAGATCAAACAACACATAGAAATATTACTATTCGAAGCAGCGTCTGTTGCCACACCGGGGCGACCGCTTTCGTGAACTGAGCTACAGACTGAGTGAGCAAATCTTAAGAATTTTTCTATGTCAATATGATTCAAAATATAAATGTGTTCTAGATTATTTATGTTATCAGACATTGATACACACATACATTGTGAAAGCAGAGACCTTCCACTTATTACGATCCTAAACAAAAGCTTTTCGCGTACTTGGATGACAAAAATCTGTGGTAGTGACCCGTGTAACTCTGGCTAGTAGTCTCGATCTATAATGTTTGAAATAAATATTGTAAACTAGAGTTTCTTACTCATTCTTATCAGAAGAACCTGCCTTACGAACGAGCTGTAATGTTTTATCAATATGACGATTTCGCATGCGTAGTAGTGGCACATTATATGTTGATTTCCAACAGTCTGTATGCGTGCGTATAGCTCTGAGAGTAGAACTAGTTTGGTGGAATTGTGGCGGTAAGGTTGTATAACCTTTTTATTCATCCATCCATTCATTCATTCATACGAGATATATATATATATATATATATATATATATATATATTACAGTTAATGTGCAACAGACGGCCCTATTGCTTTGTAACAATTTCTTCCAGGCGACCTTAGGATACATATGTTAGAGGAGTTGCAACATTCATACAAATCTGATTAGATTTAACAGTGTACAGTAAAACCGTATCAATGTTTTTGTAATTATTAAATAAAAAAATAAAAAATAAATTTCACTTTGACCTAACACACATCTCACTTAATCAACAAATGTCAATACATTCATACGCTTTACTAGTGTTGACCTGGTCTTTCTTTAGATGTGCAATTATTCTCGATTAGCCAATAACTTAGGCCGTATATAAGGTGTAAGGACACCTAGGTCTTAAAGTGTTCCTGGATTTAGAATCTGGCTATAGGCATCCAAGACGTTCGATGTTAAGATAAAACAGTGTTAAAAACCAAGGAGATAAGTGTTATTGCATAGAGTAGTGTTAAAGATAGACATTTTGATGGTCCTTGCAGTTACGACTGGAGAGCAGTAAAATAAATACAATTATACGGCTTTTTAAAATTGCATAAGGAGCTGTAACGTATACAGGGATATAAAAAATAAATACACGCTGTGAAGTTGTTATTGTAAATATAATTGAATTTTATTACAAATAAAAATCAACATTTATTTTATAAGTATTTTTTACTAACATTATTTATCGAATAGACATCATCAACTGGTAAAATTGATATGGACACGTGATTGGTAAACGTTAATTGAATATTTTAGCATACTACAAGAATGAGTTTCTTATTGTGTTAGTAACAAACAAAATATGTGGTATATATAGACATATAAATGCCTGCACGTTGAAAAACAAAAGAATTTAGCGTAGGCAACACAGATGCTCATTAGATAGAGACACGCCCTTCTATTATTTGCAGATATCTTAAAATCGGATGGATTTTTTTTTAAAGTTGGCATTATTTTAAGTCCGTGGGTGCTCTGTGGCTAACGAGCGAAGATGGTCAGATAAAACAGATTTATATACGCGATAACGTAACTCAATGTAGTCTCTGTACGTTTTATTACTCTGTGCGGAATTGTAATTGGTTGGACGATGGACTGTTAGGAATATGGAATGTAGGGATTGGAAAATTGATATATATTTTTTATTCACAAAAAACTACGATTTATTTAGGAAATTTAATTTAAAAGCACATAGCGTCTAGGTTTACACTGAATGCCATATTCGCCTCTTTAATGTGTGATTGTAATACTCGTATAAGATGTTCAACACGAGCTACAATTAAATTCAAGAAAATAAGTTTATCACCATCATCAACCCTCTTATTCGTCCCACTGCTGGGTACGGGACTCCTCTCAGGCGAGGGTTTAGGCCGTAGTCTGTCACACTGGCTCAATGCGGGTTGGCAACTTTACACATTATTTTACTCCACCGAAAAATGAATGATAAATTTCAAATTAAATTTCGAACATAAGTTTCATGAAACTGAGAGGTGCGAGTCTGGATTCGAACCCACGGCCTATGCTTCATAGGAATTTGACCCTATCTACTGACCCGAGAGATAGGGAGTTCCGAGGAGATTACGGGCTCCCCGGAACCAGGGTACGGTGGGCGTCATAACTGCGTTTCAATTATTTTATTTTTATTTTATTCACAATTAAAAAGCTTACAAAAAGGAACACAAGACAGCGAATAAGAACCATTAACAGATTTATGTATCGCTGCCATCACACGCTATCAGGCGTCTAACAAAATAATTACTGCCCAATACTTATACGTATCTAATAATTTACGCAACTTACACTTAAGAAGTAATAACTTTAACAATTTGATAAATGAATTGACTTAAGGATCGTTTTACAATCTTTTGGTTTACCTATAAGTTTATGAAAAACGTCACTTGGCAATTTATTAAGCAGCGATGGCAGCATATATCTCCAGACACGCTTTCCATAGTTGTTATTGTATGGAGAAAGAACATACCTTGGTAGGTAATTTAGATTACGCAATTTACCGATTCTTGTCGTTTGTTTTAACATGCCAATTTTATCTATTTCATCACAAATTATGTATATATTTATTTTACTATGTATGTCTAAGATTTTACAGTATCTAAACAAGTTGTTACAATCATTTCTATATTTATTTTTAACTGATATTGGTACAAAAGATTTTAGTAGCCTTATTTGTACTTTATAAATATCATCTAAGTATGTTTTGTATGTTCTACCATAACTACTGAGCCCGTATCCAATTATTGAATAAACCAGTGCGTTGTACAGCATTCTTAATATTTTCTAAGGTAAGTTTTGTTTCAGCAAGGATACTTTTTCAGAAGGATAATTTTGAAGGGCAAGTGTGTCGGTAATTTAAAGGCGCATACATGGGTCTTTTCAATTTGTTTGTATAATTGTTACGGACGGGCGTATCGTTTACCACCAGATGCACGGCTTGTTCGTGCCATGGCGAGCGACCAAATTGAGGACGTCCTCAAGAGTGCGTGAAAACATTGATATACATGTTGATCAGGTCGTAGAGTATCTGATGGAAACAGGGCGTGAAATGCGTGTGTGTACAGAATATAAAGATGTTTATATTGTTTAGTAGCAGTAGCTCTCCCTGTGAAAGAGTTCGTCCAAAGAAACTGCCACCTTGCGTATTTCTGCCGCCAAGCAGTACTGTGAGCATTACTGCGTTCCGGTTTTGAAGGGTACGGGTGATGGTGAAATTACAGGCCCTTTAGATCTTTGCGATTTAGAGCTCTTAGTGGCACTGCAATTGTTATGGACATGTCGCTGACCAGTTGCACGAATTGTTTATCTCATTTATTGGTATCATAAAAACAAGCCGACTAAAGCGATCAAATTGGGGACATCCTCAAGAGGTGTGTGAAAACATTAAATACACGTTGCTCTGACGAAAGATTTGTGTCTACTCTCCTTCGCTGTCTGACATCGATCCGAAACAATTACATGTCACCTTTGAGACGGGTCTGCCCATTACCAGTTAGATGCCTAAGACTCGGTGGAGCGAAAAGCAAAAAGACTTATTAACAACAATTTTCTTGTGGAGTCGTATCTACAAAATATCGCAAAAAAGTAGCCTGCTTGTCGGTTTGCTATCGGATACGTTTCGGGGAGTGTGCGCAGGAACTATTTAGTTCCACCCTCACCGTTTCTCTTTCGGTTGACTGGAAGGTTCGGAGCACTCCATTCTTATCTCGTTGATATTCCACCTATTCGCACTAAGCGCTTGGCTTCCTCCTTTCTGATGCGTACGGCAAGAGAATGGAATGCTCTACTGTATAATTTGAGGATATTCAAGGCTAGAGTGAATAGGCATTTTTAAGCAAACGCGTTCCATCGTCTGTCACATCGTCGCTTAACATCAGGCGAGATTGTGGCCAAGCGTGTGTCTATTACATATTTAAAAAAAGACAATGTCAAGTGTCAAGCGAAGCTTCATTCTCATCATGCGTCTTTTACTTTGGTAGAGAATATACTAGTATACAAGTATACTTATTTGACCGTATGTACGTAAGTACCGATGGGTAAAGGGTGCGAAATGCATGTGTATAAAGGACCTTACGGTTAGATAGCTTTGACCTCGACAATTTAGTTGTTAATTATAATTTCAAAATACATAGCCCAGGCCAAAGTTTATCTCATCAGTAATAAACAGGCACTTGATTTCTCTATCCCGTAGCAAGACAAAGCGTTTAACGATCCACGCAATTATGTTAATACAAACTTATTGGTGCCGTTCGCAAAATCTTCATTCTCAAAAGTTTTGACAGCTAAATATCCTTATAGTGACAATCATTATTTTGGTGATATCTACTCATGTAGCAGGCAACTTTTTAAGTATTACATATTTTGTTTTAAATTCCATTTTCAAATAACAAATACTTAATTTTGGCGTTGGCGTCAAAATGGCGTTGTTACTTTCAGAAAAAATATAAGGAAACCATACCAGGTGAAATAATCCACCGTCAAAAATCGTGATGGTACAGTTGGAATGGTCGCACGACTGCGGGACCCGGCACAAACCGAAGACTTTTTAATGTCTTGTAATATTAATTTATCAAAGTCTCTAGTAGTAAGGCAATAAGACCCATGTTCAACGGTGTAACAAAATAGGACGATTTGGCGGGAGTTTCAACCTTTATTACTATTCGCTATAATTCGTTCACTGCTGAACACAGGCCTCCTATAACTGTTGGGTTTTAACTTCAAGCCAGAAACTTAGTTAACAGCAAACGTAAAGTTGTCATTATGTCATAATGTAAGGGTTAATAATAACCTTTTAATCTGATAATTTTACGCATTATACCTTATGAGTGAACGGTTGTGAAAGTTTACGTGTTGAAACGGGAATTTTTAGTTGCATGAAATCATCACACACTCATACATTTCCATTTCTCTCATTACAACACTTCACTACATCTTCACTACAACATTTTGACTACAAAATTTTAAGTCATTGTTAAATAATAGTACATTGTGTATTAAAGGCGGTAAATAAGGAATTACGAACGAGAATCTATTAGAAGTCCGAAGTCGAACTGAGGGACTGAGCATTGAGAGCTTTCGGAGGCGAGGTTAGTAATTCCCGTACCGCCCGTGAAAGATACAATGTTTTTCATCACACTTGCACGTAAATAGTATGGGGCCTGTTTTCTTCTCATTACAAAAAAAAGGCCTGAGGGTTGTATTTGGGGAATTATGATCAAGTCAGCCTGCATGCAATCTTACTTATTAAATAGTAAGATTGCATGCAGTAATCTTTAAGTGTGTACAGGCGATGAATCTGTAAATTAAGAGAGATGTTAAGAATCTTTAACTAATATCGATAGTACGTCACCTAATAAGTAAAACGACATCAATAAGTTATAAAAAATAAAACTATAAATGTCTATAGTTTTAATACTAAACGTTTCCATACATTTAATATGGCATTCGCAGACACACCTTGGTTGACCTATTTTAAGCGGTAGAAATAAGTTTGCAGATAATGAAACTGCTTTAGACAAAGTAAAATAAATATCTTTTAATTGAACAAAATTTTGTATTCAAAGCAAATGTTCAAAAGTAAAGCCTCTCTACGAAAGTCATATTTTGGATTTTTCTAGTTTTATTTAAAAAAAGTTATTGATGCCGTTTTGCTCATTTGGTAACGTACTTTCGATATCAGTTTCTAGTTTTTTCTATTTCCTATATTTACGGAATAATCGACTAGGCACACTTAAGTATTACACCCTGTATAAATTGGTTTTATATTTTATATTACCTTGGAAGATTAAAGCTGTACTTGGTCAGAATTTTTTCCACCACACACTTTCTCGACTCCCCAGAGTTTCGTAAACCTGTCTCTTTGTCCCAGTGGTTATTGATGATATTCTCCCCTTCCTGTGTATGTGAAGAACTTTAACAAAGTTTCTTTTGGTGTGTGGAATATATATATTTTTTTTACAATTACAAGTGACGGGACGAACAAGTCGTGTACCTGATGGTAAGTTACACGCCTGTCCATAACAATTGCAGTGACACTCAAGAGCTTTAAGTCGCAAAGATCTGAGGGGCACTGCCTACTGCGCCCGTCACCCTGCGACAAGTCCCATGTGCGTCCAATTAACATTACGGGCTGTGTCTGCAGGATGGTGGCCGATGGAGCAGTCTAGCTCTAGAGTAGCGACCACGAAAATTCAGTGTAGGACGCCCTACGTCAAGATGGACGGACGACCTGAGAAAGGAGGTCTGCAGTAGCTGGATTTTTAGTAGAAGTAGAGCTCCTTGTGAAAGAGTTCGTCCAGGGTAGTAATGTCACCTTAACTATTTCTGCCGACAAGCAGAAATGTCAGCATTATTGTGTTCCGGTTTTGAAGGGTAAGGGTTCTGGTGAAATTACAGGCACGTGACACATGTCAACTTATGTCTCAGGGCGACGAGCGCAGTGGTAGTGCCCGTCAGATCTTTGCAATTTAAAGATCTGAGTGACACTGCAACTGTTGTGGACAGACGTGTAGCTCACCAACAGGCGCACGACTTCGTCCCGTCACTTGATGGTATATAAAAAAAAAGAATTGGCGTGCTCAGAGAGAGGCTTATGTCTAGCAGTGGATGCATGTAAGCTGATGATATCCTATAACATCCAAGCAAATAGACCACTTTGGTCTGAATTTGGCAAGTTATAGCTGTAATGAGAAAATAATTTACAGCTACCAAAGAGCGTTGTAAAGAAATTCAATTAGAAGCATCATAAGCACAAAATCCTTATATTACGTCAACGTTGAAATCACTTAGTACCCTTTGAAAGTGTTCAAATGTCAGGATAATTCAAATTTCGGAATTGCGCATTTGCGCAATTCGCATACTAAGTTCGTTCAACCCTGTAGTCAAACAAGATGCAATATGACATCAAAATCATAAGAAGTCATTACGCATTCGAGCGGCACGGACTTCGGCCCCTAATTTCGCTGTGAACACCGAAAAACTCCCATATACCATGTTTACTGAGGCATTTCTGATAACAAAACCTACACCCTATTTTCAACCTTAAGCTTCTGTTACATAGCCCAGTATTGAGTACCTACTTTGGAAGACAATCACATATCGAATGTGCAGTTCGTCGAATTTAAACTGTAATATTGAAGGGACAAGGTGGAGTATGGAAGGAATGTGGTATAGTCAACAAAAACACACGCGAACGAGAAAAAACCGGGCATCTTTTTGCGTCATTCCCTCGCCCCCTAAGCCGGGGAGGGGGGTTGGGGTGAAGAAAAATCCGCGTGGCAAGGGAATGGGGTCCCCCGTAGTAGTTTTTCGTCGGAATCACGCGTTCACGACACGCTTCGTATTGATTTTCGCGCACATGCTCGTTTAGACGGTGCACAATTTAAGGACGCTTTTTGTTGTCGGTTTTTTTGCGGCTGAGAATACTTCTGATGCAGTAGCAAAGCGATGTTTTATATTGCGTAGGAGTTTTACTAATTGGATGACGGAACTCCGAATAGATTTAGACGTTGGAAAGGTTAATATTGAACTTACCATTTACTCTTTTATGGAACATTACAGAAATATGAAGAGATTAGTACATGGTTTTTGACTATGTCTAACTAGTCTAAAATGATAAATACTAGTTTAAAAAAGTAGAATTTAGTTTATAATGACGTAACAACATCCCGTCCTGCAGAGCCGTATCAAAAAGTGTGACAATTAAAGGGTTTAGTTGATAAAAAAACATATAAAAATGGGCACTTTTGGAATATACAGTAGCACTAGATCTCCTTGTGAAAGAACTCGTTCAGAGAACTACTGCCACCACATCTATTTCTGCCTTCAAGCGGTAATGTGAATACTATTACGTTCCGGTTTTAAAGGATAGTGGTGCTAGTGGAACAGGGTAACGGTTGCAGTGGTAGTGCCTATAAGTTCCTTATCTTTGACGACTTCCATAGTCACCGATTTTCATGATCTTTGAGGTTTGATCTCCTGTGTAGAAAAACTAACTATACTATACATACTCGAGTCTAGGTGTTTGTGGTGCTGTCGATATTTCTGATTTCCATAACACAAGTAGAATTTAGTTACTTACTTTGGAGTCAGAGTGACGTATGTAATGTTGTCTGATACTTATTTTTTATTATTATTTATTTTTTAAGATCTCTGCAATTTAATGTTCAGAGTGGCACTGCGATTGTTTTGGTTAGGGATGCCATTTACCACTACGCGCAAGACTTTTAGTCCCTTGCTTATGATTGTTAGTTAAAAAAATCATTGTCTTAATACCTAAAATGTCGTACAGTTTAAATGATATATTCAAATCGCTCGTTTTCTCACGGCGATGTGCAAATATTATGCAAATGCATCAAAGGTGTTGAAGATTAACATCTTATTATGATTCGGCGATTCGTTCCGTGCACTCGTTGTTTGTTCGACATTAGCCACGGCCCGGTGTGTGTGCACCTTTATTCTGAATTGATGACTGTCATTTAATGTTTTCGGATTATTATTTTTTTTGTTTGAATTAGACAAGATGTTTTTTTAGCTTGTTACTTAGCGAATTAATTAACTACATTATCGTTTCAAACGTCATACATGGAACCAAATATTGTCGTAACTCAAAAAGGTAGAATTGAGAAAACACAATATGAAAAAAAAAGAGAATAAATACCGAATGGATCTTATTGCAAATAATGTTAATACGTTGATTTATACATAATACTTAATTATCTGTTTATAAACGAGAATATATATATTGGTTTCATTCATTATTTAATAGCAGTAGAGCGACTAGTGAAAAATTTCGTCCAGGTAAGTACTGCTACCTATTTATGCCGCCAAGTAATAATGAGAGCATTACTGCGTTCCGGTTTTGAAGGGTTTGAAGGGTGAAATTATATGGCAGTGTCCCTCAGAGAGTGGTACAGCAACTGTTATGGATCAGGCGCAAGACTTGTTCGTTCCGTCACTTAGTTATTATAAAAAACACTATCGGATCTAAATAATATTAGGGCATGGCACTACTCACTACTAATAATGTTGCAAAAAATAATCCTATTATAAGAATTTGTCGTTGCTATAATGAAATATGTGCTGAACACGATATATTTAATTGTCATATCGTAACTTTCAAATCAAAATTACTTACTCATATGTGACTATAACTATTAGTTTTCATTAATTTTTGTTTTAGGTTTTTTTTGTTATCTTATTATTCTATCTATTTGTCTTTATTGTAAAATCCGTTAGACATAGTTTAATATATTATTAGTTAAATATAATATGTATGTAAGTATATTTCCGCTCTTCGTAACATTATCTTTTTTGTTTACCGAATGCTGTGTATAGTTGTAATTGGGTATCAGTGTTACAGTGCTATTCTAGAATATTTTTATATTATGCTGTATCTGATGTCTGTAACTGTACCAATAAAATAAAATAAAATAAAATAAAATGAAAAAAAAAAACATATCTGTATTTTTGTTTTTTTCGAGACTTTACAAGTCACGGTTGACTGAGATGGTAAAGTTATCAACCATTTGTCTAATATTTCTTTATCTATTTATGCCGCAACCAGTAATGTGACCATTACTGTATTTCGATTTTGAAAGGTAATTGTACTGGTGAAATTACAAGCACATGGGACTTGTCAACTTACGTATCAGGGTGACAGGTGCAATGGTCGTCAGATCTTTGCGATTTAAAGCTCTGAGTGGCACTGTAACTGCTACGGACAGGTGTGTCGTTTAATACCAGGCGCACGACTTCTTCGTCCTGTGACTTGGTATCATAAAAAAAGTTATTAAATCATTACATTATTTTTAATTTTCCAAAGAATATTCATCATGAAAATGTTGAATATATTATTTAATATAACATATATAAAACAGTAAATTAATTTCAGTTTAGTTTTAACGTACAAATTGATACTTAATTTTAATATTGTAACTATTAATTTACACATACTTTTGAACTGCCAAACTATAGTTCAGAATGTACTCTAAAACTATACGAATACAGTTTATAGTCTATGGTAACGAAGTACGCGCACGGCGGTTCGACATGAATGCCATGTAGGACAAAAAGAGAATTTTTTGTTTTCAATTTAAATATTTTATTCAAGTGACAATAGACAAAAAACCGGTACTTGTAACTGTAGAAAATTAAATATAAAAATTATGACGGTTGCCTTTTGTCGGTTTAATTTATGCAAACGTGGAAGTTGCTTTTTTTATTTTGGCACACCTATGACACTGGTTGTTTTGATTTCCGCCAGGCGGGGTGATTTTTTGCTCTTCAATTGTTTCACGAAAACGTGGAGATGTAGTGAACAAAAATTGAACATCGGGTAAAGTCGGATTAATGACGGTTTGTGATAATTAAATAGGAAACTTTATGAATCAAAACTACGAATCGGCGTTCGAAAAAATACGCACTTTCTCGATATATTTATTATATACAAGATGAAATCAAGATTAACTTCGGTGGTCCAGTGATTAACTATGCGCACTAGCCTAAAAAAATCCCGGTTACAATTACCCGTAGAATCAGTTCTAGATATCTATTATATCTATTATATGATATGTTTGTCGTAATTTTTTGACGGCGGTGGTTCATTGGTCAGCGGTGAATAATGAGGTCCTGAGTCAGATTTCCGGTAGGACTAATTAGGGAAATGAATTTTTCTAATATGGTTCGTGTTGGTCGGAGTTTCCTTGCTATTTATATTATAGTGCAGAGCAAATGCGCACTGAATCTAAGATAAACGACATAAAAAACAACTCTGCAGCAAGTTATTTTTTTAAAACCTATTTTGCCAATATTCCTAAAATTACTTTTACGATTTCATCGTTTTATATTGACAGTGCAATAATGCCTGGACCTCGTATTTTGAACCGACTTCAAAAAAAGGAGAAGGTTCTCAATTCAATTGACTGTAAGTTTTTTTGTATGTTACGCGATAACTCTGGCATTGGTTATTGGAAAGAGGGTACCTCAGTAATGGTCCCATTTAAATTTGAAGAAAATATTCCACCTCTAAGGGTGGTAAACTAGGTGATGAATGACAAAAATATAATGAATAGTAATAGTACTTAATAGCAATAATCATGGTAGTAAAAACATGATATTCAATAAAGTATGCGTGTATCTATTCTATTGTTGTAGAAGTGGATTAATTTCAATTAAATTTATATATTTTGTGTCATATTGTTATCATATTAGGTATCATATATCATATATCATGTTGTCATATTGTAATGATTCTTAACTGTGGATATATGTAGTTAGTAAGCTTAAATGTTTCACTACTTAACGTCGCACATGAAAACAAATAATGTCGTAATTTAAAATTGTGGAATGGAGAAAACGTCTATTACTTTTACAGTTACCTGGTTGAGTTAAGAAATTGGTTTCTCACAGATGGCGCTACGCCAAAAAAGTTGTTAAAAACCAAAAAGAAAGATCTGCGACAAGCACAAAGAAAAATTCGTAAAGTCCACTGGTTCGTTCCGTGGTTTAGTTTGGTATAGCGTCTGGCGCGGTTTGCTAGAAGACGCCGGTGAAAATCCAGCCTGATCGAAAGAATATTTTCCAACTGTTAATAATCTTTAGTATTCTTGTATTAATAATTATAAGAAACTAGTGGAGTAATTTTCAAATCGTGTTTAATCAATTCTACAATTTTGGATTACGACAGTGCTTAATCTCGTGTGTCTTTTGTATGTTTCCTATGTGGAATATTCTAGATTAAAAAGTAAATAAGAGCATATTTTTTTTGTCATTTGACAAGAAATTGTTTGTATTGATGCAAGGTGTTTTACAGTACAAACTTTGTAAACATAATATACTAGCATTTATAGACAATTCTGTAAAACTGCTTAAGTGCAAAATAAGCTAATAATGTATGCGCTTAAGTTCTTAAACAAGTTATTAAAATTTAAACATAATAGTTGTATGCTCGTTGCGCATTTTATTGCAAAACTTAAGCTGTGACTTTATTGCACATTGAAGATGACTACCAGTGTACAAAAATACTACCACTATTAAAATATGAAACAAATGTAAACAGTCATGCATTAGGATCCCGTTTCGGCGCCCGAAGTTTTTAAACGTGTTTTTACTGTTTACATAAATAACACATATTATGCATTAGGGCATTAATGCACGTGACACATTAAATTTACATATATATTGACTTTAATTACGTTATCGTACCAGGATCAATCATAATGATTAAATTCATTATTTAAAATGATTGCTACTATCTACAATTATTGTATTTGATAGGTTTATAAAAGGATGCCGAGGATACGAGTTTTTCATTCTTGAAATCTGCAGATGCAAATGTGGATGCAGATGTGGATGCAGATGCGGATGCAGATGCGGATGTAGATGCAGATGAGATGCGGATGTGTGAAAAAGTTTTTATTTCAGTATAAATGTGGATCATTGTGGATTTGGTGATCATTAGTGTAAGTAAAAGGTAATAAATAATTTTATTACAAAAGAGACGAAAGATAGAAGGCATAGAAATATTACATTTATTCATTATTTAAAGTTTTTAAAGATGTCGTGGGCCGTCCTAATTGCGAGTAGAGTTGGGCTGTATTGAATAATTAAAATGAAAAATAAATAAATCAATGCGAACTCAATAATTTTTAATTTTATTTATTTATTGTCGGACATTCAACAGCAAACAATTCAAACTTAAAAAAACTTATTTTAAATGACCGGTATATAATGCCAATTCAGGATATCATAAAAGCTAAAAAAAATGTAACGAATTGCGTTTATCTTATAATTTATGAATTGAATATGACGTCATAATTTAATTCAGTACAGATAAGAGTACTATAATTAGTAAATTTAAATCTATTTCACATAAGCCGCAGAAATGACCTGTGGAGCAGAAGAGTGCTGGAGCGAAGACCGCGGACCGGCACCAGAATCGTGGGCCCTCAGAAGCTAGATGGACGGATGAGACAGTCAAAGTAACCAGAAAAACCTGCATGCAAATAGCCCAAGACCGGTGAGAATGGCTTCCAAATGAGGAGTCTTAAACTCAACAGTGGGTGACTAAAGACCGAAGAAGAATCTATTTAAAATAGAAAGTATATTTTTAAAATAATAATAATTACAAATATTTTAAACAAATTGTAAAATTTTATAAGAACAATTTATAATTTTAAGTGATCGTGATAAAAAAATACTAACTAGATAACAGCATAAGGTGGACAAATTATTCAAATAATTTGTCGTTTATATGAATATTCTGTATGTGCAAAGACGTTAATGGTACTGAAAAATTTATTGTACGTAGTTGCAAGGCGCAAAACGGTCTCATTCTGGCCATTGAATGGCCAATGATTCACTATGTTTTGGTTTATGTGTTTGTGGATGTCTTTTATTTATTTTTTATTTAAGAGCTCTCATGCCAAAAAAGTTTTGACGTTGGCTCCGCCCAAATTTGTGAAACAAATATATGCCTGAAGTTCGCGTGACATGCGACAGGAGATGTTGAATTTTGCGCATTAAAAGTACCAAATTCGTTTTAGCGGAATAACTCTAAAACTAAAGGGATTAAAAAAAATCCGTAGTTACAGTTGTCGATCAAGCATAAATATAATGAATTATCTAATTTTTATCCCAATAACCTGTAGCGTTTCGAGGATAAATCGAAAAAATGTGAAAATTAGAGGTCATTTCGTGATTTTTATCTATCGAGGTAACTTTATTGTTTTATGTTTCTGATTAACGTCTATGTTTAAATATATCGTGTAGTTACTCATACAATATTTTATTTTTAACTTTAAAGTGGATATACCCCTCTAAAAACAAATCGAAGATTAGGAATTTTTCCTCTGCTCCCTCTTAATAAGAGCGAAAAACGTTGTGCGTTTGGTGTCTGTTCGGATCGCATTTTCATTTTTTACCTTACTTATTTCCACTACTGTGTTGTCAACTTATGTGTGAGGAGCGCAGTGACAGTGCTGCTCAGATCTTTGCGATTTAAAGCTCTGAGTGACACTGCAATGGCCATGGATAAGCATGACACTTAAAAGTAAAATTTTACCCGTACTAAAAAAAATAAAAAAAATTTATTAATTAATTTATTGTCTCAGAATAACATTTAAAAAAAAGTTATACATAGCAAAGAAGTCAAAACAGTAAAAGTAAATTGAGACAAAAGGCATAGGCTCAGGTTATGTTGAAACAGCGATGGTACTGCTTTTCAGCCTCTGCCAGTAGGCAGTACCCTTATGGTATTGCGTAAGGGAGTACCCTTATGGTATTGCGTGGGAGTCATTGCTACGAGGGTTTTAATCTAACATCTATTCCTTATAACTAGCTCGTAACGATATCCAAAATAACAAATACACGCAAGATTATAGTTATACTTATTGACATAATAATAATTAATGTCAAAAAAAAGGAAAAGAAAAATAATACAAGTAAACAAGTTCATGGGGTTCGACATTGTGCGTGTGTGTATACGTGTTCATGAGTATTATGTCTTTATTTTTTCATAATACTAATAAATCTAATACTGTTAATTTTGCTTGGGCTAAGGGACACTGGCTTTATTTCTGATTAATAAAATGTAATCGTATACTACATCTTCTATTTACTTCAGTTGATATAAAAAAAAACTCATTGGTATATGTAACGTATCTATTGAATACAGCGGTTTTCTTGTAAAATTTCGAGGTAAGTTTGTGTTTTTTTTTCTATTATGAAAATTTTAAGGAATCGTGTTTTTACACCGTATGGTATATCTTCAATTTATAACCGACTTCAAAAAAAGGAGGAGGTTCTCAATCGTCTGTATGTTTTTTTTGTATGTATGTTATGCGACAACTCTGCCGTTTGTGAACCAATTTTGATGATTCTTGTTTGTTGGACAGAAGGTACCTCAGATGTCACCTCTAAGGGTGGCAAACTAGGGGATGAATGACTTTTGAGGTCGGTTTTTTAACCGGAGCTTAGGTTATTCGATTCAACACTTTCGCTGTTCAACAGGCGCACTAATTACTCGTTGCGTCACTTGCTATCATATAATAAAAACGTAAGTTTTTTTTTTCCGACTTAAATTTCATGTCAATATGTGTGGTAATTATATAATATTTACTTCAGATGAAAGGTCAAATTTTTCCTTTCTTCAAAATTTTTCTTTAATAACCCTTTATGCGCAAAAATCTGCGCAGTTGTAAGAGAGTTTACATTTGTTCACCACAATGTTATTTGTCTCGTAGTCATTTGGCAAAGTTACGTAAGTAACCCTTGTGTAACTAAAACAAAAATGACCAAACTGGTGGCCATGGGTTATTCTCTAAAGACCCCGTAAGCATTAGCGCGCCTGAATTTTACCACTCGCTTCCGAGAACTCCAACTTTTCAGCTACTCATTTTGCGCCCCCTCTTTATCTACCGCCTCCAAACTAAAAACGTCCCTTAATAGCAGCCAAGACAACAAAGTCTCGGGAAAATATTTCAGTACTTACTCACGAACGATTAACCTGCATTATGCTGTCTCCAAGAACAATTTATTCTCATCTACTTTTGTTCAGTTCCTTTATACACCCGGATAAAGACATTGTAATAGAAAACGCGGTTTAACATTGTATGAAATATAGCTCGTGCGGTCGTGCGGTATTTACGACTGCTCTCAACATGGGATACTTATTTTAAATAAATAAGGTTTATTTTTAATGGAATTTTAAACTAGAGGAAATGATCTCTGTTTCGAAAGTTAGAAGTGAATATGCATTTTGAGACAAAGGAATATCGTCGTAGATTACGTAATCGTTTAGCGTAAGGTAAAGATAATGCCAAAGCGTGTCAACTTATGAAAAAAAAATAGTATTATGTGTTTATTTTTAATTTTTTTAAATTTTAGTGTTTTATTATTAGTGCAAGTGCAATATGTGTATTATATTCGTATTTAGCATTTTTTTTATAATATCAAGTGACAGGACGAACAAGTCGTGTGCCTGATAGCAGTTACACGACTGTCCATAACAGCTGCAGTGCATCTCACGAGCTTTAAATCGCAAATATCTGTGGTGCGTTGCCATTGCGCCCGTCACCTTGAGACATAAGTTGACAAGTCCTATGTGCCTGTAATTTCACCGGCACCCTTGCTCTCCAAAACCGGAACACAGTAATGCTGACATTACTGCTTGGCGGCAGAAACAGGAAAGGCAGTACTTCCCTGGATGAGCTCTTTCACAATGGGCTCTCTACTGCTACTAGAATAGTAGTAGATTTTGTTACTCCATCAATTATATACTATCTTTTAATTTATCCCATAACCCAAGGTTGCATGGAAGATATTGCTATCTAGCAATAAGGCCGCCTATTGTACCTGTCTTTTGTTTTTTGTTTTGTTTTTGTTACGTATTCTTCTTGTGTGCAATATAGTATATTTGTATTTAATAGATGGCTTTACCATCTCTGTCAGCCGTAACCATGGGACTTGTAAAGGGCCCGAAACGTTGGTTTGTTTGGAAAAAAACAAATATACGCGATTCAGGTCAGGAAAGTAACGGAAGTTAAAAATAATACTTATTTTCCATTTCATTAGCTGCATTATTCCAAGACCTCATTTATGCCAAAACAATTAAATTCGGTTTAAAATTAGGAGAGATACTAAATTGGTAAATACAGTCACGTTCATTTAAATGTGCACACGTAGCGAAACTACGTCATCAAAATAATCTCCGGTAACGTTTGTTCAAGTTTTGTAATGTTTTGCACATTACTTGAATGTATTTACGAGGCAAGAAGTGTTACAAAGGCAGGCCATAAATGTACACTAATCTATACATAGTGAATACTTTTATTTATTTTTAACCGACATAAAAAAAAGGAGGAAATTCCCATTTCGACTGTATTTTTTTGCATCTATGTTACGCGGTAACTCGCGTATGTGAACCGACTTTGATGATTATTTTATATCGGAAAGAAGGTACCTCAAAAGTGGTCCCATTTAAATTTATCTATTTGCTATAGACTTTTAGAGGGTAAAAATTTTTTTTTTTTCAAATTCGATTTCGAAATTTCCAAATCGCGTACGGAGTAAACTACAGAACCTACTACTTGTTTAAAATCGTATTTTATTTAAAGGAGTCCCCACAAATATCGACACGAAGTCGGAGGCGATAATGTTCCACCATACTTGTCGCAATAAGTCGATTCAGGCGTCATCGGCGCGGCTGTTCGAGGTTGACGTTGCTGTTCGGGCGTAGACACGACCGTTTTGGCATCGTTGAGGGTGTTCAGGTGTCGGCGGCCGAATGTGACCATCGCACTTTCTGGTCGGCTTAATGCGATGTGCCGCCGAAGACCTTGAGGGGCACTGCCACTGCGCCCGTCATACTGAGATATTAAGTTGACAAGTTCCATATGCCTGTAACAGCACTCTTCAATATCGGAACGCACCAATATTCACACATAGATAAGGTGACAGTGCTTCCCTGGACAAACTCTTTCGCAAGAAGCTCTACTACTGCTGATAATAATGTGTGGTACCACAGTGAGAGAGGTCTTAATGCTCTTACACGATGTAAACAAGCGGCTTTTAAAACATCTGCGTGTTATTAAGAATTATCATATATGCATCATTATTATTATATGTATACAAATTCTTACTCACTGGTAGAAATGGAACTACATACTTCCCGATATGGTGGAAAAAAGATATTTATACCGTTGTACGCAAAGTACCAAATGTTAGATGACCTCTAGGAGTGCTTGATAATATTTTGTGATCATAATTGGTTTTTTGCCATTTTCAAATGGCTGTCTAACAAGCATTTTTTGGCGGCAGAAAAAGTTTGGTCTGATTCCTCTGAAAATTGGCATGTGAGGGTCTATAGGAGTGGTTAATAATAATTTATGATCAACATTAGTTTTTCGCCCTTTTTCAATATAGCCGCCATACAAGCGTTTATAAAAATTTGCTCTAATTCGACTGAAAAATCGACATATTGCGGTCAAAATTTATTTTTCGCCAATTTTAAATATGGCTGCGATACAAACTTTTTTGGCGGTAGATAAAAACTTGCTCTAATTCGACTAAAAATGACATGGCTTCAATTAAAATTTTGCTTCCGCCATTTTTCGTTTTAGTTAATCGTTCTTTCTTTTGTGTAAATGGCTGTTGAAAAAACTTGCTTTGCGCGGGAGGAAAATTGGCACGAAAAGATTTCAAGGATTATCTGATATAATTATCATAATTAGTGGTCAAAATATATATTAGAATTTCTAAATATGGCCGCCATAAAACAGCTCTTATTTTAATTTTTTAAAACAAAGTCATGAGACCGAGGTCCGCGGAGGGTGAAACCCGAAGCGTCCGCTCGCCATCGTACGGAGGTAATTTAAGGAGGTGTAATAGATTACGAGTACAAGATTTCGCAATTGTAAAAATGTAAAATGTGTAAATGCATATTTCCCGATATAGTGGAAATGAGATACTTATAATAACGTTGTTGTATCTCCACCGTTTCTCTGTTAGATTGTTTGTTTGGAAGCTATGCCAAAGAGAAGTTATCTAGGGGAAAAAATGCCAAACTTCTGCTGAATTTCCTGTACTATACAGATAACTTAGACCAAAACCAACTTAGAAATGTTCATTTTTTAAATTGGCCCAAATCGGGAATCGAACCTGATGATCAAGCACCATAGTACTAACCGCTCTCTCACCGAAGAGCATGACCACTACCTGTAATCTGCACCCGAACACGCTCTGCACCCGCACACGCGCTGCAGGCCGAGCCCGGCCACACCGTATACGTGGGGCACAGTGCTCGTACATATATATAAATATATATATATATAGTAATTCTTTATACCAGTTACTAAAGCATGCAATATATTATGCTTTAACACCTTGTTCACAAACAAGCCAATTAAATTATATACACGACCACACAATCATATTAACGATCTTATATATTAATGAAAAACTCTCCATTTTACCTTAGTAAGGCAACAACTCTACGGTTTTTTTTAATTAATTCAATTCAACACGTCTTTTGTAAGGACTCAGATTATCTATAAAATTATTTTTATATTAACGAAACAATATACTCAACACGTAATAATTTAGATTATGATTCAAACATCGAATTTGAACAATGAGTTTCAATCAACAATGAATATGAATATTAATTCGATCGTCTATAATTTATTCGAGCCCAATTTTTATTATCTGCAAACTATTATAGTGACAATTATTTGTGTTGTCAAAACTATTCGAATATTTGAATTGTATAAAATTATTTCCATTGTTATTCTTATTAAGACAATTAATCTTATGTTTTTGTTTATTGTTTAATAAACTTTACTGTGTCTATTATTCATTCACCACAGTATTTTTATGTGTCATATTTAATATTAAGTGCTTTTGAAGTAAAAAGGACTGTAATTGTTTACTTCACTACCTCTATTTAAACTAAACGAGTCATAGTATTTCTAATGTAAGAATGTATTACATTATTCTATTCGTTAGGCCATGGTGGCCTATAAAGTAAACCTTCTTCTTAGAGGAAACCTGTGTTCTGCCGTGAGACGTTTGTGTGTTGTCGGTATATATAATATATTTTATTAAAAGGACGTTAACAATATCGAAACTATTTATGCCCTTGGGCATTGTCTAAAGGTTTCTTTGTCTTTGATATAACCGAATAAAAAACCTTTATTCGCAGTAGGTAGTTAGTTCCATGTACTCAGTTCCACGTGGAATAATTGTAACCTTAAAATATCATAATATATTTATTCCCATTAGCCCATTTGTTAAATTGTGTTAAAGTTTAATTTGTTATTAATAGAGATTAAGGAATATTTTTAAGGTACTCCAGGATAAGAAACGTAAAAAGATTAGCAAAATATTTATCCAGGAAACAAACTGTCTTTAACAAACATCTATCACCTGCAACAAAGAAGGGAATACATTTACTCCGGCATAAAGCTCCAAATATGACAACAGAACGAAAATATTTGATCTCATTACGTATACAAACGGCATCTGCACGCTTCGACAGCGGAAATCAATATTCGAATAAATTCTCCTTTGTCGACTGTGTGAAGCAACAACACATCACTAAAGGAGTCCACATCACTATGTCTCAGAAGAATTTCAAAAACCAAACATAAACATGCAAATAGGCATATTCAAATGCGTTCGATATTCAAATGAGCTTCCATTTTCTGTAACAGGATGCGGAAGAGCAATTTTGACACTTGGAAGAATGAACCCTTTTACTTTTTTATTCAAATTAAGAATATCTTTATGGCCAGCGCGATTTGAGAGATAAAAGATTTTTTCTTAATAAATGCGGTAATGTATTCATGGATTTTTAACCGTGAGAACGGTGGCGGTGAGAATTTTGTCTTTGTAGAATAAATCTACGGGGTTGACTGTTATGGAAAGCTGTGTCAACATTTGCAGTAGTATGCTAATTTATTGATCTCTGCCATTGATTTGTTGTCAGTATACAATCAAATAAAGTGAGAATACGCCAAGTATGAGGACTTTTGATTCTATATTTATAGCAATAGATTCGAGTACTAATTCAATACCTATCATCATAATAGGGGCCTATCATTTCAGATTCTTTTATTTATGTTGCGTAGTCTTAAAATAAATACTTTATCCAAACAATAAATCAACTCATAAATTATTGGTTAAAAAAATACCACTTACGTACGTTAAATTCAAATAAAGAACGCACTTAATTAACTAGTACAACATTTAAAAGAAAAAAGTTGTTTCGTTCGAAGTTTGAATCAAATGTCTTCAACCCTTCTTGTCCTTTCAAATTTAAATTTTGTCCCCTCGTGCAGGTGCAGTATCTTTGAAAGAATTTCCGTTTGTACCAACATTGGCTTGTTTTCAACTGTTTTGGTCACCTTTTAATAGATTAAAAATAATTATGTCGATTATGATTTGAAGAAATAGGTAATTATTATATTCTTAAAACGCATAACGTAGTCAAAACGTATTACAATTTGTTACACATTACACCATTCGCCTTAAACACCCGTTACATCTATGCAAATTATTGTTGCAGCTCGAAAGTCGTGTATTATTTTTTAAAATAATAAACCCACCTGGCCAAAGAGACCGGTTGCGATTTTCGCGCCGTTCCTCATTAGCATGCAAAGGGTTAAATTCTTTCCGATTATTTGTGCTCACGTATATTTTTAATTATTCAAGGGTTACTGAATAATATATTCCATTTTTAAAATGCAGATACGTTTGCGATTTTTTGTAGCAGATTCAGTCACAGTTTGTGTTTGGTGGCGTACAGTCTACTTTTTATGTAATTAATTTTGAGTGCCGCGACGTCAGTCTCTAGTAGTGAAGAGGGTTTTGTTTACGTGAGTCATTTTGTTTATTTTACTCGTTTGTAAATTTGGCTCTCAATTTTGCAATGTCTACTCTATCTGTGTTATTGTAAGGTTTGTATCTAAAGTCAGTTTTAAATATGTATAAGTACAGAACATATCACAAAAGATACATTTATTGAAGGTTCTACAGTAGGGAATCATAGCTTACGATTTAAAAAAAATATATTCACATTTCACCGCCGATTCCGCAAATTCAATTTTAAATCTCATTTTCCGAAATTCGAACCCGCAATTTCAAATTCAAAAATAGTGATGTGCCATGCATCACGGATAATGATTGGATTGGCCCCGCCTACGTCATCAATCACTAAGGAAAGAGTGGGTGGAAATGCCACTTTTATAAATTGACCTGCGACTTTTGTTGTCACTACAAAGTCGCACAGTTTGGTGTGGGGTCATATTAAGTTGGTCGGCGAAAGTCAGGGAGGGACGCTATTTCGCGAAGCCATTGTGTCTTGTTAGACCCACGGTAATGTCTTGGATGGTTGGATGTAAGTAAATTATGTTTTTTTCGGCGTGTGTCAGGGGGTGGAAATGTTGCAACTTGATTTTCTTTTGTTTTTTTTTTTGGTGACTAGTAAAGAATATGGATAATACGTCATGAGGTTCTTCTGTTTCATTCGATACGAATTCTTTAATAATAACTAACACTTATGTACCAATTTTACAATTAAAATCACTGCTTTTTAAACTGTGTGAACTAACTGCAAAATATTATGAAATACTTGAATGTCTTTTAAAATTCCAATTATTCAAAATATACTAAATAATGCGTCCCTCAGAAATTTCGAGACGATTAAAAATGAAAAGTCATTGCAAAGTAGTTATATTTTTATTTCAATTAACAAAATATAAAAATATAGAACAAAAATTTGATACAATTCGAATTAAAATATTATTCCTTGTATTAAAAGTTTAGGTAAATAACGTATTCTCCTCATAAAGAATCGTAAGTCAAATTCTAAAAGAGAACCCAACACTTGAGGTTATCAAAATATTGCAATGAAATTTGATACACAAGCATTACTTTAATGTTTTATAATTTTAATACTGAGTACGACAGACATACAAAAACGGTTATGAAACAACGTGGTAGGATATTCTCCTCCTTATTCCGATTTCTAGTAATACTATGCGAAGTAAAAAAAATTAAAAAGTTTCAGCAATGATGTTATTATTTTCATCCAAACTATATGTCGTTCCCGTAGCAATATAATAAAGGAGAAAAATCGTTGGGTGGTAATCCCTAAGGGAGAGGGGGGTTCTGAAATTGAGACGATGTAAGAAGATTACGTTTGATGTATTACGTGCTACCTAGTGGTGTAGTGGCTTTTGGAAGATTGGTATATATACATTTTTCAACTTATATTAGTTTATTGTTAAGTGGCTCTTGTAGGTAACCCTTGAAGGTATTGTATAATAAATTCGTCTAATATCAGTAGCGCTCTTTGTGAAAGAGTTTGTCCAAGGAAGTACTGCCTTTACTTATTTCTGTGAGCATTACTGTGTTCCGGTTTTGAAGAGTCAGGGCGCTGGTGTAACTACAGGCATGGGTCTTGTCAACTTTATGTGTCAGAGTGAGAGACGCAGTTGTAGTACTCTTCAGATCGTTGCGGCTTAAAGCTTTATATATAAAGTATATTTTTCTTTTCATTTCATATGAGACGATGACGTGAACAATTTAATATTTAGGTCTTTGGTCATTTCATCAAGGAAGGACGGCCATTTCTTTTCTTTTTAGTAGTATTCTTCATTACTGAAGATCATGTCGCCGAATGGTTCTCGAGACTTTTTTCATATTTCCTTCCATCTTTTTCTCTCAGGGCAGTTGTTACAAGGAGACCAGTGAGGACAGTCACTTGGTGACTCCATCGGTTAGGTGATCGACAACGGAGTCTTTTTCCTTTCACCGAGTAATATGACCAAAATATTTCCAAATTTTGTGAATTTGGAGTGGACAGAAACTCTTGTATACAATCCACCTGGCAGTGGTACAAAGGCCGGTATTACTTTTAAGTATTAATGGGTCTATCATCTTGTTGGAGACCAGCCTCCGGCCTCACACCATCGATGAGCCCGTCACTTAACCTATTCAGACTGTTGTCATCTCATCTCGCTGCATGATCAACGTATAGATGTAAAATATGTGTCAGACACTGACACCAGTTACTTGGTCTCAAAAATTCCTTGTACTATCTGCAAAGTTGATGCCTTACCACATTACTTTGCTTGTTATTTTTTGGCAACCCAGTGGTGTTGAAGGGCTTTTATCATTAACGAAAGAATTGCTCAAAAAAAGGCTAAAAAGTAAGGATTGGGCTAGTTCTAATCTCCTTTTTCTTAAAGGGCCTTTCCACTACTGGAGATTGGCCGTCAATATAGCAAACTTGTCCCTATCCATGATCAAACGAAACAGGTATTCTGTGCTTCTCGGTGAGACCTATTTGGGACATGAACTTTTCTAAATTGATTTGGTTTGGGTGTTCTAGGTTGTTCCCCGAAGTGAATTCAGTTGATCTGTTACATATAGAACAAGGAATTACCTCGTTTGAGACCACGAAATTAATGTATTGTCTGGCACTTATTGTTAGATAATTCCCTGATGATGGACCTCCTTCTCAATCCTTCCATATAGACCCTTGTATTCTTCTCACTACACATTTCAGCCTTTTTAAAGAACACTCTCAATTTTATCTGAGATTTTATTTATAACTGTCCTATTCCAATGATACCTTCCACGTTAGGTCTATATATTTCATTGATAATCTACATTCATTGTCCAAACCACCTCAATATGCCCTTTTCTAGTTTTGTCACTAAATCATCTTTCAACTCATATAATTATTATACGTTATTTTACATAAATATATTTCCAAAAAGGTTATTAATTTTGATATTGATGGTGTAATGCTACTCTTACATTTCGGGTGGCAATAGCCATAAAATTTTGTCAAATCGTTCATTTAAACAAATTCACCACCTTTACAAAACTTGTCTAACTTTCTTCGCCGTTGCAATTTTCGCAAAATCCCCACACCGTAATCATAAACAGCAATATTAGACAGACGACGTCCAAACTTCGTCCATATTTCTTGCACACGCAACATTTATGTTGGAAACGAGTGAGCGTAAATAAAACGAGGACGACGGGGGGCAAGGCGGTGCGCGAGGGGGGCGTACGTGAGTTTCCACAAATCTCTTCGACGCAATATCTTGGAGAAAAATAAATTCGTAAACGCGAGCACCTGACGTGTATTTATGTATAGTCTGATCCGGTAAGGGTGTGTACGAAATAGAAACACTTTTTTAAGCGTTCCCTACGTCCATGCACTGAAAAAAAATATGATTGAACAACGAGTAACTTATCGAGTTCTAGGTTTTCGCGATTGTTACACATAGGAAATGAAACTATTTTTCCGGATTTAAATCGCGTATATTTGTTTTTTCAAGCAATCCGACGTTTCGAAACAAGTCCGTTATCTACCCAGGATGCTGCGAGAGGCCAGTGAAATTAAAAACATCCTAATTTCAACAGGGAAGATGGTTTCTCAGTACCACCAGTTTGGGATCCATTATTTCCTCTAATGAAAAATCCCAAAGAGACATAAGACTACAGTACTAATTAATATGTTTTAGTTTATTCTAATTTCTATTATTAATTAATAATAAATTGAACTTGATAAAAATTCATTCAATAAAATAATTTGTAAAACTTAATGTAGCGTAAATTGGAACGTTTTCTTTGTAAAATTAAAAATAAGGTATTTAATTAATAACCATTGTAACTACAGTGAAAAAAAATAGGCCGGTTTGCACCATCAACATTGGTGTTTACACTATAAGCTTCCATTTAGAATTTGCATATGTCAGTTCTATACATAAATTATCAATCTGAAATTTCGCATAGAGATCTCTTCAACCCTAGACACTAGTTTACTTTGTACTGCCTTACCTATGTCTGCCACCAAACAGTATCAGCATTACTGTGTTCCGGTTTTGAAGGGTAAGGGTGCTGGTGAAATCACAGGCACATGGGACTTGTCAACTTATATCTCAGGGTGACGGGTGCAGATAGCGTAGCTCAGATCTTAGCGATTTAAAGCTCTGAGTGGCGCTGCAACTGTCATGAACAGGCGTGGAGTTAACCACCAGACACACGACTTGTTCGTTCCGTCACTTGATTTAATAATATAACTACCTCCAATTTTTATATTTTATAATTTTTATATTTAATAATAACTGCCTCCGTGGCCGAACGGTTACCATGCCGGACTGCCACGCAGAGGTCCCAGGTTCGATTCCCGGGCCGGGAGAAATAGTTGTATGGCCTACAATTATTTCTCTCGTGAGTTTGGGTGTAATTTGTGGTTGTCTATGTGTGTGTCCATGGCACCCGCGACACAGGGTTTCCCTAGTGCGGGGCTATGTTGAGTGTGTGCGTTAAAAAAAAAAAAAAAACACACACCAAGTATTATAGTAATAAGCAAAGTTGACACTTGACCACTTTATCGGTTCATTTTGCATGCAGGCAACGACTGCCAATATTCGCCACCCGCAGCTTGTTCGTACTTGTATACTGATGAATTTTATGAGCTGGATCTATTTTTTCATCATCATCATCAATCCATTATACGTTTTATCGTTAAGCACCGGTTTCATCCAACAAGAGGATTAATGCCATGTGGGTTGGAGATTTTATACGTTTTCCAAAGATTGTAACTTTCTTTGACATGGAGGTTTCATCATGATGTCTTCTTTCATCATAATGGGAGGTATTGCCGCTTAATATTCACAAATATGTATAACTTACAAATTAAAATCAAAGTCGCTCCTGGGATTGGAACCATCCACTTCTCCATTATAATCAACAATTTTCCCTGTTTTTTTTTTTGTTTGTGGTCAGGTAAAATAAATAAAAAATAAAACAATTCGACTCGTCCGAAGAACAGAGTCCAATGTGATTATACAGGAAAAAGATGATAAATACATTACCTCGTTATTCCAACTAACGCCCACCTATAGGCGTATTCATAATTTTTATATGTTATTTAGTTTCGGAAATATAAAATCGAACAACGGTTGATCTAATATCCACAGCGAAGAACAACGATAGAAATGTACAGTGTCCTGAGAATAAGCTGTCTTGCACATAGATCTTTGTTCTACGGATGAGTCGAAATAGGTTTTATTTGACATGGAAAACACAATAATTACAAACAAAAAATAAAAAATAAATTCAAGTTAAAATAAAAAAAAGCACGTCAAAAGGATCCATGATTCAGCATCTGAGGATTATGCTACATAGCCCTCGCCGTTATTCTGCCATGGCGCGTCATAAATTGGAATACCACAATTAAAATATATATTACATGTTACGTACAAAAAAAGTACAACATTAAAATAATTACGACATTTACAACAATTAATAAGTAATTTAAAGTTTCATAGCGTTATTTTTTCATGATTCATGAATGAACGTAAATGTTAATCAATAAAATTGTACTAACGTATATTTTTCAAACACCAAGGTGAAAACATCTTTATCCAGCTGGCTTATTCCCTATTTCCATACATATGAGGCAGAACACCGCGAGAGAGAAGCCTTCCAAACGAGCCCTCTTTGTAGTTAGCTTTTTTCACTCTCCTTTGTCTTTAGGTTAGACTTTAAGATACAAGAATGGAAGATTTTTCAGGTGTATCCTTTACAATCTGTGTATGTACAGATTTAACTTTTTTTTATGTTTGTTCTTTAGGGGAACCTATAGTATGTACTATCTCCTATTAGGCTAGGTGTAGACTGTACACCAGCACTTGTTATTCTCGTTTTTTTTTTCACCAGCAGAAGTTGTTACTTTTGATACCGGCTTTCTTTAAGGACTTCCTCAATCTTGTTGAGATATAATCACGCCGAAATAGAGCTTTCCCCATGTATCCATCCACATTCGCTTTATAAATTTGGGGAATTTGCCTTCCGAATGTACTCATTCGAGTTAAAAATAAGATGACTTTAACGTAATTTGCATACCTATGAAATAAAGACATAGTTTATTATATCGTGTTTTTAAGTTTTCGCGATTGTTTACAGTTTGAGTGACGTTCAGAGCTTTACACCGCAATGGTCTGAGGGGCACCGCGACTGCGCCCATCACCATGACTCATATGTTGTAAAGTCCCATTTGCCTGTAATTTCACCAGGACCCCTGAAAACCGAAAAGCAGTAATGCTCACATCACTGTTTGACGGCAGAAATAGGTATGGTAGAAGTTCTTCCCTGGACGAACTCTTTCTCTAGCTCTACTGCTACTGAGTTACACTTTGGAAATACAACTATTTTATTCGGATCTATGTCAATGGCGTTGGCGAATGTTTTTTTTTTATCAAAAAAACCCATTGGTTTGTTTGTATAAAGGGCCCTTTATACAAACAAACCAATTAAAAAAGCCCGTTGTCCCGATTTTTTTCGTACCATACAATGAAATGACCACTTCAAGAAACTGAGTCGATCAGCTCTAAAAAATGTAATCAATTTTAATTTTTATAGACAACTCACGCGTCACCAAAAAATTTACTATGCCAAAACAGTTTTCATAAAAAAAGACTTAATGGTTACTAAGACAGTTTCCTTGTATCTTCTATGGTTCCAGATTTCCCCATACTGGCTCATTTAAAAAATAAAACACTGTGTGTATTGTGTCCAAAAATCCAAGTGTGTATTTGATTTTTTTTCAAACTAACGTTTCGTGCTCTTTATAAGTCCCATGGCAGGTAAATGGACGGAACTAATGAACTGTCGTCTAAATATTTTTCTTATAAAAGACTCATGTCTAGTAGTGAGACGTATAATGAGTTGACGATGATAATAAATGATCTGTTCATGTAGTGTACTTTTATCCATTTGATTATCTTTTACGCCGCTTGTTACTTATATTACTATATTAGACAATATACAGGGTGTAATCATTCAGCGTGCCCAGGCGATTATTCTGATGTTGCTTTAATTACTCCGCAAATTTTAAGAAAAGCTCATTTAGAAACTGTGAAAGAAATCGTCAATGTATCGAACAACTGCTTTGAATGCTTTAATGTTGTGCTTATTTAAAAATAAACATCGCATAGTTTTTATTAAATTAAAAGATAGTTTTATTACTTTATTTATAGCACTTTCGTTATCTGTAAAGTTGTTGCTACTTCTTGAAGTAGGAAAACTAAAGCCTCTCTACGAATGTCGGGGATATTTCTAGTTTTATTTTTTAAAAGTTATTGCTGTCGTTTTACTTATTAAGTAACGTATTTTCAATATCAGTTTAAAGGTTTTTAATATCTCTTATATTTACGGAATAATCGTGTGGGTACACTTAACGATTACACCCTGTATTTTTTTAAAGTATATTAAACAATATCATATTCGTTGCTCTTATTTTACAGTAACTAACTAAAGCACTGTGTCTAGCACAGACATAGCAACACGGCCTTGGGCAGTAAAATTAGAAAACAAAATCTCAAGCTCTCCATAATAGTTCTATGAACTCTCTTTATGAAACGGACACCACCATCACACGCGACGCTTATTTTTGTAATTCCCATTTTTTCGAATTGTTAATTTAGAGTCCACTAGCATTCTATTTAATCACTGGGCCTGTGTAAATCAGAAACAACGACGACGGTACCACAAACACCGAGACCCGAGAAAATATAGAAAAATTAGTTTGTGTACGTTGACCCTTATGATTATTAAAAAATGGAAAGAATTTTATAAGGAAAAGAATTTAAATTTTAATCATGTCAATGCATCCATCACGCATGCAAAATTCAATATTCACATTCAAATATTTTATATTCGCATCCAATAAATAAGAAGTGAGAGCCTATAGACATTTCCACCTGTAAGCGCGCCTTTAAAATCTCTCAAACATCTATTGAAAACCCGAAACAGGGGTGTGTAGACCCCCTTACCCACCTCCCCCTTCTTTCCACTAACTTTGCATCATCCGTATTACTTGGGCCTTAACTTATGTGAGGGCACTACCACCATGCCTTTCGAAATTCGACATTAGATATAATGTATATAAGTCGAAATTTGGATGAGCGAGAAAACCAATTTGCGTAACCCCTCTACAGCGAATTTTAAACTTAGTCGTGAGAGCATTTGAGTTGGTTACGCCTTGCAGTGCTGTGGATCAATTTTGCGATAGTAGTTGATTCCTTTGCATTACTTTTCTTCCCTGTGGATGTATTTTATGCGTTCAAGTCTTATGTGGATAGTGAAAGGTTTATTTTTCTATGTACGTGCATTTGATTTGAATTCTAAAGAGATTGTAAGAGGAATTGGGGAAGGAATTTCAAAGATTGTTTCTTTCGTTTTGCGGAGAACTTTATTTCGTTTCGGCTTCAGTGAATATGTTCTAAGTTGTTTTTTTATTTATCCTTTTTGCTAAGACCTTTTGTGTTATTATTTAAACTTTATGTAGTTTTTTTTATAATTCGTTCTAAAATTGGCATTACAACAATGATCAAATACGATCGTACCCTAATAACACTTGGGTATGCAACTTAAAACAAGAGCACCTGACTCAATTTCATATAATAAAAGTAAGAGTCGCACCAAAAAAGTTTGTTCAGGCTAAAGACCACAAATGTTTCCGGAGACTGTTTTACAGTTAATGTATGTATATTTTGACGTATCAAACTTCGCTGTACGCAAAATATTTTAGGCGTTTAGTAAATTACTTGATCCATGGTCTATTTAACTATAATATACGCGAATTAAATCCGGAAAACATTTTCATTTCCTATGTATAACAATAGTGAAAACCTAAGAAGTCGATATTATCTCAATGTCATTATATGGTTATTTTTTTGTTTCAGAATGCCAAAGACTTGAAGCGTATTTCCGCAGCTGTACGGATGCAATACAGTGACAAATATATTAGCAGTAGAGCTCCTTGTAAGAGAGTTCGTCGAAGGAAGTACGGCCACATCATCTATTTCTGCCGCTAAGCAGTAATATGGACATTACTGCGTTCCGGTTTTGAAATGGTGAAATTATAGGCACATGGCACTTGACAACGTCTCATGGTGATGGGTGCAGTGGCAGTGCCCTTTAGATCTGTGTGATTTAAAGCTATGACTGGCACTGTAACTGTTATGGACACGCGTGTCGCACCAGGCGCAAAACTTATTAGTCCCGTCATCGTCATTTGGTACCGTAAAAAAAATACCGTTTATGAACGTAAGTGACGTGACTTTGTCGAACGACAAAAAATGTATTTCGTACCTTTTTTAAGTAAAATATCCGAAAAATAGTACCCGAAATCAAATAAGGTCATTAAACAAACTGACTAATTGACATCAATTCAAAAAACATGACAATGGCGATTTCCCTTCTTGTTCCATTCACTCGACTTATTCGCTAATAACCGAATGCCAAGTCTCTGAAGGCAGTTTTTTTAGGGCAATTAGTGGTTGACAAATAACTCGGGTAATTACCCCAAAATTGGGGTGTTTTGACAGTTTGAAAGTAGACTTTAAGAACTGCGATTTAAGGCGTTATTGCTTGCTTGTTGATGGCTGTCGGGTTCAGTAGCGGAGATCGTAAAATGATATAGGACTTAGCATTTCTTAATAAGATTTTCGACAATTTTATTAAGATATAATCAAATTATTAATATTTTATTTCGTAAACTTGATATAATAAAGCGACATGACGTGATAGTATACAAAAGTCATAAACATTATACGAACTATATGAAACATGAGATCCTTGTGCATACGCCACAGCCGCTCACATGTCTGTATAGTATTAAATTATATAGTAAAATTTGTTGTTTAAGTATAAATGTTAGCTATGTTGTTTTATGCGTTATTTTATTTTTTTTGCTTTTATTTATATCACTTTTTTGTGTTTTTTCTTATAATGTGACGTTGCCATAAATGTTTTCTATTTCTATTTCAAACAAATTATACATTTAATTGTGACATTTCGTACGCGTTGAATGTTATTTTCTCTCATTAATATTTATCATTTTGAAGATATAGCCTTATTATACCAAGGGTCCTATTTGTTTTTATCTTGCTGTCTGTTATATTGTGCAAGCGACAGACTCGTAATAAACACAACTTGGAACACGACTTTCAATCTTTGCATGAAGCCCTAAGGCTTGCAATTGTTTTTCTCTTAATTATTTCAAATGGTTTTGTTATTTCTTTTACTTATACTTACACGAATTAGATACATATCATAATTGTGATAGCAAACAATAACATATATTTATGCAAAATATATTTTTTTTAAATATACAAAAATGAATTACTAATTTTTACTTTTGATATCCAATTATTTTTGTGAAATTGTGAATTTACTCCACTAGTTTAGTGTAATTATTAATACAAAGATTAAACACTTAAAAAAAAGCCTTTCGATCCGTCTGGATTCGCACCAACGTCTTCCAGCAAACCGTCTCAGACGCTATGCCAACTAAGCCACGGAACTATGTAACTAGCGGACCTTAAGAATTTTTCTATATGCTTCTTGCAGATCTTTGTTTTTTTAACTACTTTTTTATCGTAGTGCCATGAATTACTTTATCTATATTATTCCAGCATGATGCGTTCTAAATAATGGAAACCATAACGAAACAAACACCAATGATATCAAACGATTTTGTCTTTGGTCTGATGAATTGTCGTTAAAATTATTGCTCCTCTTGAAAATACTTTTTATACTTCCAATGGCGATATTAAAACACAATGCAACTGAAAGACGTTCTGTTTGCTTAATGACGTCATTAAATGTCGTACGATACTCAGATGGGGATCATCCGATTTGTATATTTTACGCTAAAGCTTGTATAAATATGTATACAATGTATTCATGTATGCTATGTTGTAGATGTACTCTATATTCTTTGTGATTGGATGGATTTCATAGATTTTGTTTGTTTGTCGAGTGTGTGTTTGACCTTTACATAAGAAATACTGCACATATTCATAGCTAACGCACAAATTACATCCAAACTCACGAGAGAAATAAATGTAGGCCATTCAAATATTTCTCCCCGTCCAGGAATCGAACCCGCGACCTCTGCGTGGCAGAACAGCATGGCAACAGTTCAGTAACAAAGGCAGTTATTATTACTTGTCTTAATTGATTATCAATTAAAATAATTCAGCGTTATATTAATTGATAATGTTTAAAAACTCTTTGATTACGTGTGGTCCAATTCGTATTGTTGTATTGTGGTTGACTATTGCAGTGGGATGTTTTTTCAAGCCAATGCAGTATTTAGACGAAAATATTTGTATATCAATTAAATTTTTATTGAATTGATATTCAATTATTTTTTGTGAAATTACTCCACTAGTTTGTTATAATTATTAATACAAAGATCGAACAATCAGAAAAAACACTCAGAAAAAATTCCTTAGATCCGGTCGGATTCGAACCGACGTCTTCTTGCATACCGTGCCAGACGCAATACCAACTAAGCCACAGAACGAACCAACGGACCTCACGAATTTTTCTATGTGCTTGCGTCGTGTCTTTGTACTTGGTCTTTCAACGACTTTTGACTTATTTGTATATCATTTACGGTCCCACAAAATTTGTGCAAATTAACACGACTTATAATTTGTGGTTTTCCAGAACATCGTATGTAGTGATAATGGCACATAATTTTTTTTTAACGCAGACACTCACACTCAACGTAGCCCCGCACTAGGGAAACCCTACATCGCGGGTGCCATGGACACACAAACAGACAACCACAAATTACACCCAAACTTACGAGAGAAATAAATGTAGGCCATGCAAATATTTCTCCTAGCCCGGGAATCGAACCTAAGTTCTCTGGCTGGCAGTCCGGCATGGTAACCGTTCGGCCACGGAGGCAGTTTAATGTCACCTAAATTATTGGATAAATATCAATTCGCTGACATAGTATTGTTATTTACTTGATAACCTCTATGGTTGAGTGTCGCCATCTTTGAGGTCCCGGGTTCGATCCTCGGATCGAATCTAAGTAAGTCTAACTTTTCTATATTTTCTCGGATTTGGACGTTTCTGGTACAGTCGTCGTTTCTCATTTCGATTACGCAATTGTTTTAGTTACTTTGGGATCGAAGCAACGCATGCGTGTCTAATATATATTTTACTAATTCAAATATATAAAGAAGGATCATCAAAGTTCTGAATACGGATCTGATACTTGCGTTATGCCATAGCCCGTAATGGTATACATATGACGACCTCCGTGGTGAAGTGGTTTGCATACCAACTTTCATGGTATAGCCATCTCTGAGGACCCAGGTTTAGTAGCAGTAGAGCTCCTCGTGAAAGAGTTCGCCCAGGGAAGTACTACACCTTACATATTTCTGCCGCCAAGAACCAAGTAATGTGATCATTACTGCGTTCCGGTTTGTAATGGTAAGGGTGCTGGTGAAATTACAGGCACATGGGACTTAACAACTTATGTTATACTTATGTATGTTCGGCGACGGCCTCATCTGCTGACCGTAACGCGCGTGAGGACCAACCTGCTGAACAAGCCGATGACACACGAGCTTCACATTCTCAATTTGGTGGCCAATAACGTAGACATATTTTTTTGTTCTTTGAGTGAACTCACAACGGTAACTTTGTTTGTAATATGTTATGAAAATATATAGAGTAGTTATAGGCAGATATTTAATATGTAACTTACTATATATATATAATAAATAAATAAATGTTGGCCAGGCACTTCTTCGACCTGTCACTTAATAGTACTAAAGAAAAGGATCGATCCCCCGGCCGGGTTAACGTGGAAAACTAAATTTTATATACAGTTTTGGGTCTCGGTGATTGTGGTACCATAGTTATTTATATACACACGCACTTACTCCAGAGTACATAATCACGAATGTTAATTTAAAGGCTATAATGTTATTTCAATGTCCTTTGACCTTCAAAGTCTCTCTTTCGTTTGTATATTGATTAGGCTGAATGAATGAGGGGAAGATTCCGTGTTAAATACCACCCCCAATCAGCTGTTGCCCTATTTAATGTGCAAATTAACAGGGATAAACTCCGTTATAAGGTCGCCTTGAATTCTCTTCGTTAGGGTTACATCGAGAGTTAATGTAAGACACGATTGTAACAATAAGTAATTATAAAAGTTAACATTCATAATTTGAATATGATGTAGTGAAGGATGTCCCTTATATACCACAAAGGTATAGATACATAATATTTATTCGATAATTATTCGAGTATCGTGAAATATTAATTACAATTTCAGGATACTACACTTGAATATTAGATAATATTCCATGATAATATTCGACAATACTTAAATAATAAATATCACTACCGAAATTAGGTAGAGAACACAAACCTGAAAATGATCCTAAGAACATATTTTTATTACAAACAAGAGATTTTTTATGGAAAAGGTCAAGAAACGTAACTTTGCTGATGGTGTGAAAATTCTATCTTTCCCAAGATCCAGGGAAATAAAATTGTTGTATAGATTGGTTAAGACAGTAATGACGAAGATTGACATTATGGACGTGACAGTGCAAAAATATACGAAAAACATTGTGTTGTTGACTTCTTCCGAAACTTTTTTTTTCGGTCATTCTCGGACTAATGTTCACTACCTAATTTCCGTGGAAATTTTTATTATTTAAGTATTCGATATTTTTATCGTGCAATATTATTTAATATTTGAGTATTGTATTGTGACACATTTTTTAAATAATATTACATACATAAACATAGGAAATGAAACTATTTTTCCGGATTTAAATCGCGTATATTTGTTTTTTCAAACAAACCGACGTTTCGGGCCCTTTACAGGTCCCATGGTCACGGTTGACCATGGGGAAAAATAGTTTCATTTCCTATGTGTAACAATCGCGAAAACCTAAGAACTCGATATACATAAACATGTCAACAAAAACTCGATTTTTTCATGTGAACTGATTTTCACATAGATATTATAATTATAATATATTAGATATAAATATATTTTTTTTTGTAACCACAACAATCAATTAACCTGTAAAATATTGCTTGTTAACGTGTAAAAATATTACCAACGTCGTCAATTAAAATAAAAAACTGTGTTCGTGGTTTGGGGTTTGGTTGTATTTATGTTCGGCGAGCACCATTTTGCTATTTGTTTCTCATATTTCATTAATAAAATAATTAAATTTACTTTTAAAAGTGTCGGTTTGCTTGTTTAGGAAAAGTATCATAAACAGAATTATCTACGTACATATATTATTTTATCTAAAACGGAAAAACAGATAATCAGTGTATAATTTTAAGTGACAGTAAAAGAATCAAAATTAATGTTTATTGACTAAATATTAAATGGTTAAAGAATCTTGCATTTCATCATGATATTACCGTAAACATCTTTGGAAAAGTCATAATAAGTTCTAATGTTCCAAATTCAAACCGCCATAAAATGGCGGCCACACACTTCCGAAAAAATCAATTTAACTCCCAAAAAACGTATCATATTTTGCCGCCACCCCAAACTTCGTTGTGATAAGGCGATTGAGACGCCAAATACAAAATTCTAAAAGTGGGAAAGAGATGGTAGACAAACAAAAAGTGTAGGGAAAAACATGGTCGCGAAAAAATACGTAGGGGTTGACTGAAGTAGGACATTAGTGACTCCACTGGGTTTGACTCGGAGAAAAATGAATAATATCCACCCTAGGGGTGCGAAGTTTTACGATCATATTTGGAAGATATTTTGTAAGGAAACCGTGGTATTAAATTTTTTAGTAACTGCTGATGTTTGATGGTGAATACTTCCTTATCAGTATATACCGATTGTAGGGGCAATATTGGACGCCTAATTGTTTAAATAGATGAATGTGTTAAATAAGAAAATAATTTGTGGATAAGGATACAAACTGGACAAGGCTGTGTAACTTTTAAGTTGTTGTTAAATGTCTAAATCGACTGAATGTTCGTTAAACAATAAATTAATTGCCTACTTAAATATGGGCTTCTTATAAGCAAATTCATATACATTTTTTCCCCTTTTGAGTCTAACAAGCGTAGTTAGGATTAACTTTATTTATATTATATTCAATATTATTTTTAACATTCTTACACAGTACATTTATGAAAATTTGATTTGTCATAAGAATATAAGTTTTTTTAAAATGAAATTTAGTGATAAACATGGTATTAATACGAAGAATAAACATAATCTGGCTGTTGTTGACAGTCCGATGTTCTTTACAAAGTCACAAATAAATTTAAGGGGCTATGTATACGCTTCTTTAATAAAACTCCGGTCAATATTCAAATTTTGGTCATTTAAAAACTATATAGCTACAAAAATTGTACACCAAAGGTTTGATGTACAGCTTGTGCGTAATTGGATTCATTGTAGAGACGTGTTTAGCTCTTACAAGTTGTTCAATATTTGAGATAAATGTTGTAAATGATAAATGTATACAAATTTTTATTTAGAAAGAGTACAATATACGAAATAAAGATTATTTGAGATGAATTTAAATTAACAAGTGTGGTAAAAAACTGCTTTGGTTAAATTAACCCTTTATAAGTTTGTAAACAGTTTTTGTTTCTATATAGTTTATAAATGGCCAATTTTGAATATTAACTGGAGTTTTATTAAAGAAGCGTATACATAGCCCCTTAAATTTATTTGTGACTTTGTAAAGAATATCGGACTGTCAACAACAGCCTGATTATTTTTATTCTTCGTGTTAATACCATGTTTGTCATTAAATTTCATAAAAAGAACCCTCGAAAAACGTGTGAAGTCACCAACCCGCATTGGGCCAGCGTGGCAGACTAAGGCCTAAACCCTCGTCTGAAAGGAGACCTGTGCCCAGCAGTGGGACATATAAATGGGTTGATGATGAAGTTTGCGTAATGCAATAATGAAGCAATAATTTGTTAAGTAATTCATTTAATAATATTCTGAAATCCTTCACAGGAGTTCGTTTATTTTTCAATGTCTTATAGTTGTCTTGCCACTTATAAGAATCTCATATTGTCTACATATTTTTCTTACAAGAAAATATACTTGCATTACATCGATGGGTGCAAAGCAAAACCCAATAAGTATTTGAATTTTTGTGAAATAAAGACGATTTAACTCACTATTTTTGATGCGATTTTCCGAGTTACCCTTAGCGGATAGAAAAAAATGAAGGAGTTACCACTCATTAGAATGTATTAACTCAGTTTTCTTTTGTTTTGGCTTAACATCATGCCTTTTGACCATACCATTATGTAAAAAATGTTTTCCTCAGAACTTTCATCACCCCACAAACCCACGACACCATTAAACTTTTGTTAACTCTGTTTAAAGCTTCTGTAGTTTATTTTGATATAATAATATTAATCGAATACATTTTATTCAGTTATATAAAACATAGCCTCCAAAAGCCTTCGACTCCATCGAAACCTGGGCTGTTCTGGAATCCTTGCAGCGATGCTAAGTCGATTGGCGGTACGTAAAGGTGCTGAGAAATCTGTACTGAAATCTGTGAAATCACGATGTCCGTCCAAGTACAAAGCCATAAGACAAGACCCATCCAGTTGCTCAAAGGCGTGAGACAGGGAGATGTTATCTATCCGAAACTGTTCTCAAATGCTCTGGAGAACGTCTTACTACACTTGATTGGACCGGATTGGGCATCTATGTCAATGGCGAAAATCCACACACCTTCGCTTTGCCGACGACATCGTTACAATGGCAGAATCGCTGCAGGACCTGCAGAAATGTTGAACAGCCTTAATGCTGCCTCATTATCGGTCGGCCTTCGGATGAATTTGGACAAGACTAAGGTCTTGTTCAATGAGCTCGTCATCCCGGAGCCGGTCTCCATTAATGGCGAAACGCTAGTAGTTGTCCGAGAATATGTCTACCTCGGGCAAACCCTGCAACTAGGCAGAGACAACTTCGAGCGTGAAATAGCTAGGAGAGTGCAGCTGGGTTGGGTAGCAATTGGGAAACTGCGTCATGTCTTCTCGTCACCACTCTTGCAGTGCCTGAAGACCAGGGTCTACAACCAATGCGTCCTACCCGGTCATGACTTACGGAGCCGAGACGTGGAATATGGCGGTCAAACTGGCTCACAGACTACACGTCGCTCAGCGAGCTATGGAAAGGTCTATGTTGGGTATCTCATTAAGGGACAAAGTCCAGAACGAAGTTATCCGGCATAAGACTAAAGTTGTGGACATCGTCCAGAAATGTAGGAAGCTGAAGTGGCAGTGTGCTGGCCACATCTGTCGCAGAACCGATGAGCGATGGAGTAGACGGGTTCTCGAGTGGATACCACGTCTCGGCAATCGTAACGTAGGACGTCCCCTTGCAAGATGGACCGACGATCTGAAGAAGGTTGCGGGTAGTGGTTGCATGCGGAAAACGGGTGATCGGGCACTATGGCGTGCACTTGGGGAGGCTTATGTCCAGCAGTGGACTGCAATAGGCTGATTGATTCATTGAACCTCCAAAACTTCAAACTGTAATATCTTTAATTCCAGATTTTCATGTTCCGGTTTTCATGGTGTATCTCTGAGATCCCAGGTTTAGTAGAGCTCCTTGTGAAAGAGTTTGTCCAGGAAATTACTGCCATCTTATCTATTTCTGCCGCTAAGCTGTAATGTTCATATTACTGTCTTCCGGTTTTGAAGGGTAAGGGTGCTGGTGAAATTCGAGGCACATGGGACTTGTCAACTTATGTCTAATGGTAACGGGCGCAGCGGTAGTGCCCATCAGGTCTTAACGATTCAAAGCTCTGAGTGGCACTGCCACTGTTATTGATAGGCTTGTAGCTTCTGGCTCACGACTTGTTCGTCCCGTCACTTGATATTATAAAAAAAAAAATTTGCAAGTCAATTTTAGTAAAAATTCATCATATCATCATTATAATTGTAAAACAACGAAAAATTAATTAGGTACCATTTTCGCAAAACTATAATCATGTTGGATGACACTTTATTGTTTACCACCATCCAGGTGTCGTCTGCATTATTAAAAACAATCTGACTATGACTGTGAATGTTTAGGTAACCATATCTAATAAGATATATAAATATAAATGAAACAAGATATTTCTTTCTTATTTTTTAATTAAGGCGACACTAATTACGGTAACTAGACCTTAATTAATATTTTATTCATAAACCAACCTAAAATATACTAAATCATAAACATCCGTATCATAAAAAAGGAGTAATAAAAAATAACTAAATTAGAGTTTAAAATTAACATGATGTCGTAAGTATGGTTTTCAAAAATTTATCATAAAAGTTTATGTTCTTTTCTAATTAAGTCACAATAAGACAGTCTCGTTTTTTTTAGATAATTTTCGGTTAGATGTTACATTTTAATAGTTCAGAATTATAATGATTGAGATTTAGAACCGAGGTGGTCGTTAAGAAAGCAGGTGGGTGGTAATTTCACGTTTGGAAAGGTACTTGACGTTTTTCTAAGTAAACGATTCTCAAATGTCTTTTGCTTTCGATTGTATTTTTTTGTGTGTGTATGTTATGTAGTTATTATTATTATTATTATTATGTTTTAAGATTAAATAAATCTTACCTGTAATTCTAGGGCCAGCAGACTAGTGTGCATAAGTAAAATAAAACAATGTCATTGGTTTAAATCAATACATCAACCAACTACAACCAAAGCGCATAAGTTAATTCATGTGCATGTTTCAACTTACATTCTAGTAGCGTCGTTTTTAAACTTATCGTATTCTTAACATCTTCCGCCATTTTTTTAATGGCCTTTTTTTTAAAATTAAGCTATTTTGACATAGGTGCTTAAGTCTGTGGACTCTAGACTTTGGCAATTATTATTATTAATTATTATAATTAATTATTTATTATTAATTATTATTATTAATTATATTATTATTATTTATCAATTATGTATTTTTTATTTTCATGTATTTATTTATTTTATAATTTATCTTAGTATTCTAACTTTTTTTTCCATTTGTGCAAGTGCAATATGTGTATTAAATAAGAATTATTATCTTATAATTTTTCCTGTAATCCGAAGGTTACCTGTAAGAGATTGTTATCTAATAATAAGGCCGCCTCTTGTGCCTGTCTTCATATTTTTTTTAATGTTTATATATATTTGTCCCAGTGTGCAATAAAGAACACATATATGTACACGTAAAACTGGTGCATTTCAAAATGTATATTACTACTAAAACTACACAACAAAGAAAGGTACACAACATTTATAATCTGTAATGGCAATGGTACGACATTTTTCGCTTGAAGATACCTTTTTTTACCATCTTTGTGATTTATTTACATGAAGTAGTGCAAAATAGTGCAAACAAAAAGAAACAAATCAAATGGGAATAACATTAATTTATTTGAAACATATATATTATGACATCATTATAACAATGAATAGGCAAAGAATATGATCTGTGACGGAAATGACAGTTACGACAAATCTTTTTTGAAGAGAACATTATCTTTTTTCACTTTTATGGTCTGTTTACATGATTAAAATATTAAGTGGTAAGTTGAAGCGCATTCCTAAGAATATTTTTAAATATTATTGTATTTACGTCTTATAAATTGATGACACTTTTTGAACTTTCTAAATAGCTAAGAAATACGTTTCTATTTATCATTTATAAAGTTACCAGCGTAGGCTGGACTTTTAGATACAATAGGCGAATTAATTACGACAAATGCAAACTCCTTTGTCACTGCAGTAGCCACCCCGGAATCCTTTGAGGATGCAATGGGTTGCACACAAGGTATGAGGCCCACCGACGACGCCAGACAGAAGATCGCAAGTGATACGAGGGCTTTGAATAACACTGGAGTCTGGTTGAAAGTCGAAGAATTCGTTTTCATATTCGGCACCTTCTTCTGGTTCTGAAACGAAACCGATGTGTAAGTGAACATTAAAATCCAAAAATACTATTTCGGGATTAATGTCATTTTGTGATGCTAAAGGTTATGTCGTCCTTTAAAACACTAATAATGTGCTTTGTGAAAGTGTGATGCTTTAAAATTAGTTCGAAATAAGTGAAGTTGAGTTTTATACGTAGATAAATAAGCACGTCTTCTGGCTCCGAGAATTTTGAGGAGAGTGATGTTGGAACAAATCAACGTAAGAACAATGAAGGAAAACGATTTTTTTTATAATATCAAGTGACGGGACGATCAAGTCGTGAGCAAGATGGTAAGTTACAAGACTGTCCATACCAGTGGCAGTGCCACTCAGAGCTTTAAATCGTTAAGACCTGATGGGCACTGCCACTGCGCCCGTTACTATGAGACATAAGTTGACAAGTCCCATGTGCCTGTAATTTTACCAGCACTCTTACCCTTCAAAACCGGAACACAGGTACATAGGCACATAGGCACATAGGTAAGGTGGCAGTACTAATTCGAATAAGGAATTCGAGAACGATTCATTTAAAATGTAAGTGGCCAGGAACCAGTAAAGATAGAAGATGATAAAAAGGTGATTTGATGCTGAAGAAGGTCAGCATTGTCACATTAATATAATTATGTAATTTAGTGTCATTCAAAGTAATACACGTTGTAGAAAAAAATTTAAAAAAATAAGTTTGGGTTACACCAGTTTTCCTCTGAAAGCATCAAAAACATAATGAATTATTTATATCAAACCACATGGTTCAATATTCTATACGGAAGTTTTTCTGTCACAATGTCAAAATTTTGAATAGTAATAATATTCTTTAACTATAATACCTTTGACTGGAACAGCCAATGCAGCCACCGCCATGGTCACGACGAAAAGGACAATAACAATTTTGGCCATTTCGAAAATCGAACGATTATGTTTTATTAAAAGAAGTAGTTGCAACGTTAGGTCGTTAATAGATATTTCCTATTATTCCTACTGTATTTATACCGAACTATTGCACAATATTTTTATTTAAAAACACCAAACTTTGATTATGATAATCTTTATTAGATAACTTAATTAGAAATCTCTATTAGTACAGTATGTCAATATTACTGTTATTTTACATTATATAATTATTTTTGACATAGTTACGAGGGTTGTCTTTTAAATTTCGGGATTTGGCAACCCTAATGTTGCGATCTGGCACTTCACGTCTCTATCGTATAGTTTGACATTTTTGGTGGCAAACATATTCAAAACATTTTGTCATTCGAGCATTATTTGTGTCATTTTAAAAATAATTTGAAAAATACATCTCAATCAAAAAATGGAATTAAGTAAGAACATTTTCGTACGATTATTTTTACAACTTTTGACATGGATTAACTCAACTTAATTTGACTTTTGACGGTGAAGCTTCATCAAAAGCTGGTGTATATCGATAGTTTTCGTAATTCAATCGAGGCCGTAGTTTTCTCAAAGACGAATGTCGTGAAGATCATCTAAAGTCGGTTGTTATTCCGGAAAACATGGATGCTGTGCGAGAACAGATACTGCAACATCGTGAGATTGAGGCATCTTTGGGCATAAGTGGTACTAGCATTCATTCAATATTGCATGACCATTTCAGGTTATCAAATAGATTTGTTTGAGTTGTATCACACATAATTTGACGATCTCCTAAAATAAGGCTCACGCCAGTACTATTAGAACAACGTAGAACGGTTAATTCGGAATTTTACTCAATCGTTTGTTTGCCAGTTGTCAGTGAAGAAATATGAAAGACCAATCGCCGAAGACGGATTATTCTTCACCGCGAGTTCTTACACTTCGGGTCAAACAAGTGAATTTTTGAGCACTTAAAACGTCGGTTTGATGGGTCACCTGCCAAATAATGCTGATTTGGGAGCCAATGACTTCTTTTTATTACAGCACATCAAAAATACATCAATTAGAGTGGAAAAAGTGTTTAGAAAATTGGTTTAAATGCAAACACAAGTATATTGACCTTCTTGGGGAATAGTATGAGAAACAATACAGTGATTTTCTGTGATAAATATTTGTTATTGTACTCTAATGCCTTATATTAAGTTAAAATTAGTTTATTAAAAAATAAAATATTGTTATTAAATAAGAGTATTAATTTGCTTTGTTTGAATAGTGGAACTATAAAAATAATCTACCCTATGTTCATAATGACCACTATGTTCATTATTAATTATAATAATTATATTCCCTTTAGATAAATAAAATAAGTAAATTAGAAAAAAAAGATATATTTCGTTTGTGAATATGAATTATTATGCTA